>NC_084631.1:2719611-2742111 GCF_033978795.1 Nerophis ophidion | reverse complement strand
TTGTGACATTTTTTATAAATGTCTAATGATAATGTCAATGAGGGATTTTTAATCACTGCTATGCTGAAATTATAACGAATATTGATACTGTTGTTGATAATCATTTTTGTTTCACTACTTTTGTTTTGTTCTGTGTCGTGTTTGTGTCTCCTCTCAATTGCTCTGTTTATTGCTGGGTCAGGTTTGGTTTTGGAATTGGATTGCATTGTTATGGTATCGATTCTGAATTGCACAACGTATTCGATTCGATTTGCATTCGAATCGATTATTTCCCACATCCCTAATGTATGTATATGTATATATATATATATATATATATATATATATATATATATATATACACACACACACGCAAGACCTACTGACCCAAGCACTAGACTTCGCCTCGGACTACGACTCAATCACAGGCAACGAAAGAAACATCATCATCCACGCAAAGAACTCCATACTCATCCACAACAGTACACCATGGCAAAAAAGAACAATTCAACATTTGACGTTACTATGGGGAGTTTTAACGGAGCAGAATCGTGTGAACTCGTTGGAAGTTTCCTCCTCTCCCAGCTCGCTAGCCTTAACCTGAACCTTGGTATTTACCGTGATAACGGTGTCGCGCCTCGCCAAGGAGCAGCGAGAATACCAAGAAGCGCATATGCCAAATCTTCAAAGAGAACGGCCTACGGATCACGATTGAAGCCAACAAGCAGACCGTCAACTTCCTCCACGTCACTTTCAACCTGAGAAATAACAGCTACCAATCATTCACTAAACCCAACACAACACTCCAATACGTGCACCATGACAGCAATACCAACACGAAAAGAATACCTACCGGAATTAATAAAAGGCTATCGATGCTGTCATCCAGCAAAGCTGAATTCGAACAAGCAACCCCCCCGTACCAGAAAGCACTTGATGAAAGCGGATAAAACTTCCCCCTCACCTATGAACCCACGCCAGGAAGCCAACCAAAAAAAGAGCAGAAAAAGAAACATCATCATCTGGTACAACCCCCCATACAGCAAAAACGTCTCAACCAATATCGGCCACAAGTTCCTCACTCTGATCGACAAACACTTCCCCAAAGGCAACACCCTAAGAAAAGTATTCAACAAGAACAGCATTAAATTGAGCTACAGCTGTATGAATAATATACAACATTATTTCAAATCACAATACAGCAATTGCAAAGGGGCTGTCTGCCCCTAGACAGAGCGACTCCAAAACCAACAAAGGCTGCAACTGCCGCAAGAAACCTGATTGCCCTCTCAACGGGGGGTGCTTACAGACATCAGTCGTTTACCAAGCAAAGGTAACACGCAAGGACATTAACACATCCGACACGTACGTAGGATTAACCGAAGGAGCGTTCAAAACCAGATGGAATAATCACAAGGCCTCCTTTAGAAACCAGACTTTGCGGAATTCTACAGAACTCAGCAAACACATTTGGAACCTCAAAGACAATAATGTTGAATATTCAATAACATGGCAAATTCTTGCATCCAGCACACCTTACAACAGTGGTAATAAAAGATCCAACCTATGCTTCAAAGAGAAACTGTTTATTGTATACCACCCAGACCTGTCATTCCTCAACAAACGCAGTGAAATTGTATCAGCATGCCGTCACAGACGGAGACACCTCCTAAGTAATACATGAGCCAATCACCACGCCCCTAACCCTTGTCTGTACCTACTCGTTCTGTGCCCTATATAAACCATGGTATGTGAATGCTTCCATTAAAATCTCCTGATGATTGAGGGAACCCCTCATGAAACAGTTCTGTAGAGGTGAGGTAGTTTTGTGATTTTTTTTCCCACACATACATATATTGCACTCTATCACGGTATCGAGCACTATTTTCTGGATAATCTAATTAAGACATATACATATATACATATATATATATATATATATAGCCGTCAATGGAACATATAAAATGTTTGTTGTTTACTTAAAATCCGAGGTTGGCAAGCAAAACCAGAATCATGCAGTACATTAGGCGCACTGGGTTATAAGGGACACCGTCGAGTTTTGAGGGGAAAAAATAATTTCAAGTGCGCCTTATAGTCCGGAAAATACGGTACATAAATTTATTGTCAAAAAAAGCTTTTGTATTAAAGGCCTACTGAAATGAGATTTTCTTATTTAAACGGGAATAGCAGGTCCATTCTACGTGTCATACTTGATCATGTTGCAAGATTGCCATATTTTTGCTAAAAGGATTTAGTAGAGAACATCGACGATAAAGTTCGCAACTTTTGATCACTAATAGAAAAGCCCTGCCTTTACAGGAAGTATGGGCGCGTGACGTCACGAGTTCCAGGGCTCCACACATATTCACATTGTTTTTAATGGGAGCCGCCAGCAGCAAGAGCAATTCAGACCGAGAAAGCGACAATTTCCCCATTAATTTAAGCGAGAATGAAAGATTCGTGAATTAGGATATTGATAGTCAAGGACTAAAAAAAAAAAAAAGCAACGGCTCCGGGCGGCGGCAGTGTGAGAGTTTCAGATGTAATTAGACACATTTACTAGGATAATTCTGGAATATCTCTTATCTGCTTATTGTTTTAATAGCGTTTTAGTGATATTTTAAAGATTGTAAAGACACACCTCAAGGTCGGATGGCTGCGGTGAACACGCAGTGTCTCAGAGAGAAGCCGAGGAGCCAAGCTAACAGCTGCCTTTTAAACAGCTGCTGCAGGACGACGAATAATCCAATGATTTCTCCGATAAGATGTATATCACAATTTCCCCATCCAAAAACATGCTGGTTGACGTAGAGCATGGGTGTCAAACTCTGGCCCGCGGGCCAAATTTGGCCCGCCGTGTAATTTCATTTGGCCCTTGAGGTTATAATAAATCAACATTAGAGCTGGCCCGAATTTTAGTGCCCCCCCCCCCGAAAATCTCCCGGGGCAACTATTCTCCCAAATTTCCACCCGGACAACAATATTGGGGTCGTGCCTTAAAGGTACTGCTTTTAGCATCCTCTACAATGTCTACACGTCCGCTTTTCCTCCATAAAAACAGCGTGCCGGCCCAGTCACGTAATATATGCGGCTTCTACCCACACACAAGTGAATTCAAGGCATACTTGATCAACAGCCAAACAGGTCACACTGAGGGTGGCCGTTTAAACAACTTTAACACTGTTAAACCACACTGTGAACCCGACACCAAACAAGAATGACAAACACATTTCAGGAGAACATCCGCACCGTAACACAACATAAACACAACAGAACAAATACCCAGAACCCCTTGCAGCACTAACTCTTCAATGACGCTACAATATACACCCCCGCTACCAACAAAACTCGATTTTGCATGCCACTACAAAGTTATATAAGCCTTGCTTGTTCAATATTCAATGCAAAACTTGTTTGGGTCCCTATCAAAAGGTTAAGTTGTTCAACTTTGGCCCGCGGCTTTGTTCAGTTTAGAATTTTGGCCCACTCTGTATTTGAGTTTGACACCCCTGCTCTACAACCTGTTGTCAGGTCCGCTTTTCCTCCATACAAACAGCGTGCCGGCCCAGTCACGTAATATATGCGGCTTCTACACACACACAAGTGAATTCAAGGCATACTTGGTCAACAGCCATACAGGTCACACTGAGGGTGGCCGTATAAACAACTTTAACGCTGTTAAACCACACTGTGAACCCACACCAAACAAGAATGACAAACACATTTCGGGAGAACATCCGCACCGTAACACAACATAAACACAACAGAACAAATACCCAGAATACCTTGCAGCACTAACTCTTCAATGACGCTACAATATACACCCCCGCTACCAACAAAACTCGATTTTGCATGTCACTACAAAGTTATATAAGCCTTGCTTGTTCAATATTCAATGCAAAACTTGTTTGGGTTCCTATTAAAAGGTTAAGTTGTTCAACTTTGGCCCGCAGCTTTGTTCAGTTTTGAATTTTGGCCCACTCTGTATTTGAGTTTGACACCCCTGCTCTACAACCTGTCTTCAGGTCCGCTTTTCCTCCATACAAACAGCGTGCCGGCCCAGTCACGTAATATATGCGGCTTCTACACACACACACAAGTAAATTCAAGACATACTTGGTCAACAGCCATACAGGTCACACTGAGGGTGGCCGTATAAACAACTTTAACGCTGTTAAACCACACTGTGAACCCACACCAAACAAGAATGACAAACACATTTCGGGAGAACATCCGCACCGTAACACAACATAAACACAACAGAACAAATACCCAGAATACCTTGCAGCACTAACTCTTCAATGACGCTACAATATACACCCCCGCTACCAACAAAACTCGATTTTGCATGCCACTACAAAGTTATATAAGCCTTGCTTGTTCAATATTCAATGCAAAACTTGTTTGGGTCCCTATCAAAAGGTTAAGTTGTTCAACTTTGGCCCGCGGCTTTGTTCAGTTTAGAATTTTGGCCCACTCTGTATTTGAGTTTGACACCCCTGCTCTACAACCTGTCGTCAGGTCCGCTTTTCCTCCATACAAACAGCGTGCCGGCCCAGTCACGTAATATATGCGGCTTCTACACACACACAAGTGAATTCAAGGCATACTTGGTCAACAGCCATACAGGTCACACTGAGGGTGGCCGTATAAACAACTTTAACGCTGTTAAACCACACTGTGAACCCACACCAAACAAGAATGACAAACACATTTCGGGAGAACATCCGCACCGTAACACAACATAAACACAACAGAACAAATACCCAGAATACCTTGCAGCACTAACTCTTCAATGACGCTACAATATACACCCCCGCTACCAACAAAACTCGATTTTGCATGTCACTACAAAGTTATATAAGCCTTGCTTGTTCAATATTCAATGCAAAACTTGTTTGGGTTCCTATTAAAAGGTTAAGTTGTTCAACTTTGGCCCGCAGCTTTGTTCAGTTTTGAATTTTGGCCCACTCTGTATTTGAGTTTGACACCCCTGCTCTACAACCTGTCTTCAGGTCCGCTTTTCCTCCATACAAACAGCGTGCCGGCCCAGTCACGTAATATATGCGGCTTCTACACACACACACAAGTAAATTCAAGACATACTTGGTCAACAGCCATACAGGTCACACTGAGGGTGGCTGTATAAACAACTTTAACACTGTTAAACCACACTGTGAACCCACACCAAACAAGAATGACAAACACATTTCGGGAGAACATCCGCACCGTAACACAACATAAACACAACAGAACAAATACCCAGAAGCCCTTGCAGCACTAACTCTTCAATGAAACTACAATATACACCCCCGCTACCAACAAAACTCGATTTTGCATGTCACTACAAAGTTATATATCCAATATTCAATGCAAAACTTGTTTGGGTCCCTATTAAAAGGTTAAGTTGTTCAACTTGGCCCGCGGCTTTGTTCAGTTTAGAATTTTGGCCCACTCTGTATTTGAGTTTGACAGCCCTGCTCTACAACCTGTCGTCAGGTCCGCTTTTCCTCCATACAAACAGCGTGCCGGCCCAGTCACGTAATATATGCGGCTTCTACACACACACACAAGTGAATGCAAGGCATACTTGGTCAACAGCCATACAGGTCACACTGAGGGTGACCGTATAAACAACTTTAACACTGCTAAACCACACTGTGAACCCACACCAAACAAGAATGACAAACACATTTCAGGAGAACATCCGCACCGTAACACAACATAAACACAACAGAACAAATACCCAGAATCCCTTGCAGCACTAACTATTCAATGACACTACAATATACACCCACGCTACCAACAAAACTTGATTTTGAATGTCACTATAAAGTTATATAAGCCTTGCTTGTTCAATATTCAATGCAAAACTTGTTTGGGTCCCTATTAAAAGGTTATGTTGTTCAACTTTGGCCCGCGGCTTTGTTCAGTTTAGAATTTTGGCCCACTCTGTATTTGAGTTTGACACCCCTGCTCTACAACCTGTCGTCAGGTCCGCTTTTCCTCCATACAAACAGTGTGCCGGCCCAGTCACGTAATATATGCGGCTTCTACACACACACAAGTGAATTCAAGGCATACTTGGTCAACAGCCATACAGGTCACACTGAGGGTGACCGTATAAACAACTTTAACACTGCTAAACCACACTGTGAACCCACACCAAACAAGAATGACAAACACATTTCAGGAGAACATCCGCACCGTAACACAACATAAACACAACAGAACAAATACCCAGAATCCCTTGCAGCACTAACTATTCAATGACACTACAATATACACCCACGCTACCAACAAAACTTGATTTTGAATGTCACTATAAAGTTATATAAGCCTTGCTTGTTCAATATTCAATGCAAAACTTGTTTGGGTCCCTATTAAAAGGTTATGTTGTTCAACTTTGGCCCGCGGCTTTGTTCAGTTTAGAATTTTGGCCCACTCTGTATTTGAGTTTGACACCCCTGCTCTACAACCTGTCGTCAGGTCCGCTTTTCCTCCATACAAACAGCGTGCCGGCCCAGTCACGTAATATATGCGGCTTCTACACACACACAAGTGAATTCAAGGCATACTTGGTCAACAGCCATACAGGTCACACTGAGGGTGACCGTATAAACAACTTTAACACTGCTAAACCACACTGTGAACCCACACCAAACAAGAATGACAAACACATTTCAGGAGAACATCCGCACCGGAACACAACATAAACACAACAGAACAAATACCCAGAATCCCTTGCAGCACTAACTATTCAATGACACTACAATATACACCCACGCTACCAACAAAACTTGATTTTGAATGTCACTATAAAGTTATATAAGCCTTGCTTGTTCAATATTCAATGCAAAACTTGTTTGGGTCCCTATTAAAAGGTTATGTTGTTCAACTTTGGCCCGCGGCTTTGTTCAGTTTAGAATTTTGGCCCACTCTGTATTTGAGTTTGACACCCCTGCTCTACAACCTGTCGTCAGGTCCGCTTTTCCTCCATACAAACAGCGTGCCGGCCCAGTCACGTAATATATGCGGCTTCTACACACACACAAGTGAATTCAAGGCATACTTGGTCAACAGCCATACAGGTCACACTGAGGGTGACCGTATAAACAACTTTAACACTGCTAAACCACACTGTGAACCCACACCAAACAAGAATGACAAACACATTTCAGGAGAACATCCGCACCGTAACACAACATAAACACAACAGAACAAATACCCAGAATCCCTTGCAGCACTAACTATTCAATGACACTACAATATACACCCACGCTACCAACAAAACTTGATTTTGAATGTCACTATAAAGTTATATAAGCCTTGCTTGTTCAATATTCAATGCAAAACTTGTTTGGGTCCCTATTAAAAGGTTATGTTGTTCAACTTTGGCCCGCGGCTTTGTTCAGTTTAGAATTTTGGCCCACTCTGTATTTGAGTTTGACACCCCTGCTCTACAACCTGTCGTCAGGTCCGCTTTTCCTCCATACAAACAGCGTGCCGGCCCAGTCACGTAATATATGCGGCTTCTACACACACACAAGTGAATTCAAGGCATACTTGGTCAACAGCCATACAGGTCACACTGAGGGTGACCGTATAAACAACTTTAACACTGCTAAACCACACTGTGAACCCACACCAAACAAGAATGACAAACACATTTCAGGAGAACATCCGCACCGTAACACAACATAAACACAACAGAACAAATACCCAGAATCCCTTGCAGCACTAACTATTCAATGACACTACAATATACACCCACGCTACCAACAAAACTTGATTTTGCATGTCACTACAAAGTTATATAAGCCTTGCTTGTTCAATATTCAATGCAAAACTTGTTTGGGTTCCTATTAAAATGTTAAGTTGTTCAACTTTGGCCCGCGGCTTTGTTCAGTTTAGAATTTTGGCCCACTCTGTATTTGAGTTTGACACCACTGCTGTCAGGTCCGCTTTTCCTCCATAAAAACAGCGTGCCGGCCCAGTCACGTAATATATGCGGCTTCTACACACACACAAGTGAATTCAAGGCCTACTTGGTCAACAGCCATACAGGTCACACTGAGGGCGGCCGTATAAACAACTTTAACGCTGTTACACCACACTGTGAACCCACACCAAACAAGAATGACAAACACATTTCGGGAGAACATCCGCACCGTAACACAACATAAACACAACAGAAGAAATACCCAGAATCCCTTGCACCACTAACTCTTCAATGACGCTACAATATACACCCCCGCTACCAACAAAACTACAAAGTTATATATTCAATATTCAATGCTAAACTTGTTTGGGTCCCTATTAAAAGGTTAAGTTGTTCAACTTTGACCTGCGGCTTTGTTCAGTTTAGAATTTTGGCCCACTCTGTATTTGAGTTTGACACCCCTGACGTAGATAAACATGTTTGCTTGACCGCTCTGTGTTAAAGCTTCACAACAAACAAAGAAACACCGGCTGTGTCTCGGTGCTAAAGACAGCTGCAATCCACCGTTTTCTTTATTGTTCTTTAACGTCTCCATTATTAATTGAACAAATTGCAAAAGATTCAGCAACACAGATGTCCAAATTACTGTGTAATTACGCCATGAACAGAGACGACTTTTAGCCGTGTTTAGTGCGGCGCTAATATTTCCTAACAGTCCGTGACGTCACACGTACATGTCATCATTCCGCGACGTTTTCAACAAGAAACTCGTGGGAAATTTAAAATTGCAATTTAGTAAACTAAATAGGCATGTGTTGCAATGTTAATATTTCATCATTGATATATAAACTATCAGACTGCGTGGTGGCTAATAGTGGCTTTCTGTAGGCCTTTAAAGACAAAAGTTAACCTCCATGGATTCTCAATTAATTTTTTAAAACTTTTCGAACAGTCGAGCATTCAAAAAGTAAAAGTACATCGCACCAAAGCGGTATTTGCATGTTGCATTTAAACGGGTCTACCAATTTGTGAAGGTTGAGTTAGGAAGGGAAACAATCTGGCAGGCAGAGCTCTTAACGCACCAGGAACTGATAGTTTACAAGAACAAGTGTCCTTTTCCCTTTATTTTGAGCGTCGCGACGGGCTTATTTGCACTTTTGACAGCCGGGCTCCTTTTTTTTGAAGGAGGAACAAACCGACGGAGCGAATCTTCCTGGTGAAAAAAAGTGATTTTGACAGCAACATCGTGTCGTTTTCAGCTTCATGTGTTCCTCAAATAGGACGCCGCGCACAAACGACTGTCAAACCCCGGTGGCGGACGAGGACAAATTGTATTCCGAAGGCTGCCAAAGAAAACCTTAGCTTGAGACATACATCAGCCTATAAAGCTCCGGTCGATCCAACGCGCTCTCCTTACCTTGTGTGCAGCCAGGCGCTTGTGGACAAAGCCCATTTCGGCGAGGTACTTCATCCCCGACGCCACACCAGTCAGCATATCCATCAGCTGCATTACGCTCAGCTGACCCTCGTGTTTCTGGGATTTGCAGAGGAAAGTGTAAGTGGAAGAGCAGAAAAAGAGAGAAAAAAAAAATCTAGTCTATTTTTTTCAATTGGAAAATTAAAACAAAACAAACAGGCCATTATTTCATGGAATTAGGCAGAGAACAGAAGGCCACAATAGCAGCATATTGGAGCAAAATGGCCCCTTTTGCATGCACATTTTTCTTAATATGTTAATAAGTACATGTCAGCATATGCACAAGGGCACAATGCATTATTGTACTGTATATTAAACATACACTGTAATATATACATATATAGAATAGAATAGAATAGAGTTTTATTGTCATTATTGCAATGAACAGGTTCAATACATATATACACATATACATATATATATATGTATATGTACATATATATGTATATATACATACATTTATGTACATATTAGGAGTGTAACGGTACACAAACATTTCGGTTCGGTACGTACCTCGGTTTAGAGGTCATGGTTCGGTTCATTTTCGGTACAGTAAGAAAACAACAAAATGTAAATTTTTTGGTTATTTATTTACCAAATTTGTAAACAACGGCTTTATCCTTTTAACATTGGGAACACTATAATAATTCTGCTCATGTTAATCCACATTAAACTGCCTCAAGTTGTTGCTTTGATGAAATAAAATGAAAAAAAACCTTTCTTCTACATATAAAAAGTGCAACATTAAACAGTTTCCGATGAAACTGTTTAATGTCAACTCATCATGCTTAATTTATTACAGCATTTGGGAAGCCTGTAGTTGACTTTTATTATGTAAATGTTGTATTTTTATCAACATGTGATAGATAGCAGGGACCCTGCTATTCAAAACTAGGCTGTTACATTACTAATGATTAATGTAACTATAGCTGAAAAATAGTACAATTGCAATAGGAGAGACTATTCATCCCTGAACACCATGGAGTTCAATAAAATAACAGACAGACAGGGCTTTGCTGCCCCTAACACACACACGCGCACACACGCGCACACAGCAAAATGAGCTAACGTTACGCTAAAAGCTAATTGGCCTTCACCTCAAGCCTATACTGTGAGCTAGCTGAGCTGCAGTTTAAGTTTCTAGAAGGTCAACGGGCTCATAGTGATGTTTGTAATAGTTAATAATAGTAATTTGGGTAGAGTCTGCTGCTCCCCTGCTAAACGAATATCTCTGCTCGACGCTAAAGCATTGACTACATCGCTCTGAATACGCACTGCTGATTGGCTTTGTATGTAACCAATCAGATGGTTGTGTGGGCGGGACAATGCTGGGTGCTCACTGCTCAGACAGAGGCAGAAAGCAGAGCAGCTTGTGAAGACTTCTGCTTCCAAACTCGTTCGTTACGCCCGCGTACCGAACCGAAACGGTTCAACACAAATACACGTACCGTTACACCCCTAGTACATATATGTATGTATATATATATATATATATATATATATATATATATATATATATATATAGATAGATACGGCCAACTAAACGGGAGGTGCCGTATTTGCTACCAAGGACGTGTGCGGCTGTGTCCGGAAAAGCATGCAATTGCTTTCATTCTGAGGTAAGTTTTCCTCACAAAATATAACAAATATATTAAGTCTATATATAGTTCTAAACATAATCCAGAAAATAAACTTACATTAAAACATGCTTTCATTTTGTGGAAGTATAATTGTGCAGCTGTATTTAATGCACTCAGCTGCTACATTCATGCAAAAACACTCCCAAAGGCAAAATAAACAAAACAAAACAAAAATCACTGAATGACCAAAAACAAAACTTATGATCAAAAACTCATGTGGCCAAAATCTTCATTAGCTTTGGACCCAATCACCGAGAAATTATGATTTTTGTGTGAAGTATGTCACCTTTTTTCCTCCAAAAGTATTGTGGCCAAACAGCTCAATTTTTGTTTGACCACAGAACTTTCCTCCAGAAGGCCTTATACCGTATTTTTCAGACTATAAGTCACAGTTTTTTTTCATAGTCCGAAAAATACGGTAAGTGCTCCAATCACTCTTTTACAAAAAAACAGGAGTTGTAGAAATGATTGGAAACTCAAAACAGCCATGACATTATGTTCTTTACAAGTGTACGTAAACTTTTGACCACGACTCTATACGCCAAAAAATTGTTAAAAACGTGCCCGTTTAAGTGAAGGTCATCAAGATAAGAGGCTTCCTCTTTATTTGCAGATTCTACACGATCTGCTGTCGAGCACGAGTCATGATTACGGCGAGCAATAATCGATTATTCATTCCCCCGGCTCATCAAATAAAGAAAACGCCATCAAAGGCTGGAGATAAACTCACCCTCAGGAAGGAGTCCAAGGCTCCATTAGACATGCTCTCCACGATGATCATCATGGTGTTACCTGAACACAAGCAGAACAAAGCAAGACAAATTAACGAGCGAGAATGTAGAGGGTGGGAGGAGGGGATGAGCAGACAAGTGAAGAAATAGAGACATGGGTGGAAAGGAGGGGATAAAGGGAGGCTTGTCCTCCTTGCAGCACGGCAGGATTTGTGGCAAAGCCATTCTTCACTCGGGGAACTGTGCTGAGGCTGGAAGGAGCTGTGTGCTGCCCTCATGACTGTCTCTGCAAGTCTATCCTCCCTTAAAGGGGAACATCATCACAATTTCAAAAGGATTAAAAACAATAACAATCAGTTCCCAGTGGCTTGTTGTATTTTTTAAAGTTTTTTTTCAAAATTTTACCGGTCTAGGAATATCCCTAAATAAAGCTTTAAAGTGCCTTATTTTCGGCTCTCTGCGAAGACACTGGCCATTTCCCTGTGACGTCACACAGTGCTGCCAATGTAAACAAACAATGGCGAATACCACAGCAAGATATAGCGACATTAGCTCGGATTCAAACTCTGATTTCAGCGACTTAAGCGATTCAACAGGTTACGCATGTATTGAAACAGATGGTTGGAGTATGAAAGTATTGAAGAAGAAACTGAAGCTATTGAGCGAATAGCTATTGACGCTATTCATAGCCATAGCATGGCCGAATAGCTGCGTTAGCATCGCCGGTAAAATGTGCGGACCAAACGATCAGGACTTTCGCATCTCGTGACACTGGAGCAACTTAAATCTGTCGATTGGTAAGTGTTTGTTTCGCATTAAATGTGGGTGGAAGGAAACGTAATATAGTTGCAAATGCATCTGCAGGTTATCCATACATCTCTGTGCCATGTCTGCTTTAGCACCGCCGGTAAATACCATGTTAGCATCGATTAGCTGGCAGTCAAAATTACCAAAACTCAGCTTTGTGATTTCGTTGACTATCGTTGCAAATGCATCTGCAGGTTATCCATACATCTCTGTGCCATGTCTGCTTTAGCACCGCCGGTAAATAGCATGTTAGCATCGATTAGCGTAGCATGTTAGCATCGATTAGCTGGCAGTCAACTTAAAAAAAAATCACCTTTGTGATTTCGTTGACTATCGTTGCAAATGCATCTGCAGGTTATCCATACATCTCTGTGCCATGTCTGCTTTAGCACCGCCGGTAAAGAGCATGTTAGCATCGATTAGCGTAGCATGTTAGCATCGATTAGCTGGCAGTCAAAATCAACAAAACTCACCTTTGTGATTTCGTTGACTTTATCGTTGCAAATGCATCTGCAGGTTATCCATACATCTCTGTGCCATGTCTGCTTTAGCACCGCCGGTAAATAGCATGTTAGCATCGATTAGCATAGCATGTTGGCATCGATTAGCTGGCAGTCAACATCAACAAAACTCACCTTTGTGATTTCGTTGACTTTATCGTTGCAAATGCATCTGCAGGTTATCCATACAGCTCTGTGCCATGTCTGCTTTAGCACCGCCGGTAAATAGCATTTTAGCATCGATTAGCTGGCAGTCAACTTAAAAAAAAATCACCTTTGTGATTTCGTTGACTATCGTTGCAAATGCATCTGCAGGTTATCCATACATCTCTGTGCCATGTCTGCTTTAGCACCGCCGGTAAATAGCATTTTAGCATCGATTAGCATAGCATGTTAGCATTGATTAGCTGGCAGTCAACTTAAAAAAAAATCACCTTTGTGATTTCGTTGACTATCGTTGCAAATGCATCTGCAGGTTATCCATACATCTCTGTGCCATGTCTGCTTTAGCACCGCCGGTAAATAGCATGTTAGCATCGATTAGCATGTTAGCATGCTAACATGCTACGCTAATCGATGCTAACATGCTATTTACCGGCGGTGCTAAAGCAGACATGGCACAGAGATGTATGGATAACCTGCAGATGCATTTGCAACTACAGTATATTACGTTTCCTTCCACCCACATTTAATGCGAAACAAACACTTACCAATCGACGGATTTAAGTTGCTCCAGTGTCACAAGATGCGAAAGTCCTGATCGTTTGGTCCGCACATTTTACCGGCGATGCTAACGCAGCTATTCGGCCATGCTATGGCTATGAATAGTGTCAATAGCTATTCGCTCAATAGCTTCAGTTTCTTCTTCAATACTTTCATACTCCAACCATCTGTTTCAATACATGCGTAATCTGTTGAATCGCTTAAATCGCTGAAATCCGAGTCTGAATCCGAGCTAATGTTGCTATATCTTGCTGTGGTATTCCCATTGTTTGTTTACATTGGCAGCACTGTATGACGTCACAGGGAAATGGATAGTCGCATCGCAAATAGTGAAAATCAAGCACTTTAAAGCTTTTTTTTTAGGGATATTCCAGGACCGGTAAAATTTTGAAAAAAAATTCTAAAAATACAACAAGCCACTGGGAACTGATTTTTATTGTTTCTAACCCTTTTGAAATTGTGATAACGTTCCCTTTTAACATTGCAACACATGCCAATACGGCCGGTTTAGTTTACTAAATTACAATTTAAAATTTCCCGCGGAGTTTCTTGTTGAAAACGTTGCGGAATGATGACGAGTTTGTGACGTCTCGGGTTGTAGCGGACATACTAGCCCAGCACCACAAACTCGTCTCTTTTCATCACATAATTACACAGTAATTTGGACATTTGTGTTGCTGAATCTTTTGCAATTTGTTCAATTAATAATGGATATTATAAAGAAGAATGCTGTTGGTGGAAAGCGGTGGATTCCAGCTGTCTTCAGGAACTGAAACACAGCCGGTGTTTCTTTGTTGTGAAGCTTTAGCACAGAGCGGCCAAGCGAACATGTTTCTCTACGTCAACCAGCAAGTTTTTGGATGGGAAAATTATAATATTAAGTCGGCTCTCACCGGACTGTCAAAAAGATCTTGGCTCCTCCATTGGCTTCTCTTAGAGACACTGGCGTTCACCGCAGCCCTCCGACTTTCAGGTATGACTTTATAATCTCACTAAAACACTATTAACAGCAGATAAGGGATTTTCCAGAAATATCCAAGTAAATGTGTCTAATAACACCGGAATAGCTCACACTGCCGTCGCCTGGAGCCGTCGCCTTTTCTTTTATTTTTTTTGTGCTTCACTCTAACTTTCCTCGTCCACAAATCTTTCATCCTTGCTCAAATTAATGGGGAACTCGTCACTTTCTCGGTCTGAATTGCACTTGCTGCTGGTGGCCATGATTGTAAACAATGTTCAGATGTGAGGAGCTCCACAACCCGTGACGTCACGCGCACATCGTCTACTTCCGCTACAGGCAAGGCTGTGTTATTAGCGACCAAAAGTTGCGAACTTTATCGTCGATGTTCTCTACTAAATCCTTTCAGCAAAAATATGGCAATATCGTGAAATAATCAAGTATGACACATAGAATGGACCTGCTATCCCTGTTTAAATAAGAACATCTCATTTCATTCACCCTGGGTGCACACATACAGTATACACTGACAATTTTACAGCTTTAAGGTCTATTTCAGTGGTTCTCAACCTTTTTTCAGTGAACATTTTTTTTAATTCAAGTACCCCCTAATCAGAGCAAAGCATTTTTTGTTGAAAAAACGAGATAAAGAAGTAAAATACAGCACTATGTCATCAGTTTCTGATTTATTAAATTGTATAACAGTGCACAATATTGCTCATTTGTAGTGGAAAAAAAGGTATAAAAATAACTAAAAACTTGTTGAAAAATAAACAAGTGATTCAATTATAAATAAAGGTTTCTACACATAGAAGTAATCATCAATTTAAAGTGCCCTCTTTGAGGATTGTAATAGATTTGTAAAAAATCACCCTAATTTTGATAGATTTCACCACCAGGGGGTGCAAATGAGACACTATCTATTAGATGCAACGTTTTTTTTGTATTGGCACCATGATTAACCCTTCTATTATGTTGAGGGTCAATTTGACCCATTTCAGTTTTTGTGTTTATCAAAGTACTGGTTATCCTTTCTTTTTCTTGCTGAAATTTGGTGACTTTTCCTCATCTAGGGTCATGAACTGGTGTGTAAAATCTGGACACTTTGTTGAGTAGTGGAATGTCTTGCAGAGTTTGTATACAACGATGATGTTGCGGGTCATTTTGACCCAGACACTTTAATGTGGGTAAATAGCCAAAATAAACAAGTCTCTTTGATGTATGTTTTACTTTGATGTACAATTGTTTGTATTTTGATTGCCTCTGAGACCCAGAGCCAGGTGTGTGAAGAGAGGGAACTTTCTCAAACTTGTCCTTGGCACTGTTCTCATGTCATCTCTTTGACAAACTCACCAAAAATGAGCTCCAGAAGGATGACATCTGAGGAGACAAGGACAAGTGTGAGAAAGTTCCCTCTCTTCACACACCTGGCTCTGGGTCTCAGAGACAATCAAAATACAAACAATTGTACATCAAAGTAAAAAGTACATCAATGAGACATGTTTATTTTTGGATCTGAACAGCTATTTACCCACATTAAAGCGCCTGGCCCAAAATAACTCGCAATTCCACTACACAACAAAGTGTCCAGATTTACACAGCAGTTCATGACCCTAGATGAGGAAAAGTCACCGGATTTCAGCAGGAAAAAGAAAGGATAACCAGTACTTTGATCAACACAAAAACTGAAATGGGTCAAATTGACCCTTAACATAATACAATTGGAATAAAAAATGTATTGTATGTCACTTTTCTAAATGTTTATATAACCTAAAATAAAATTGTTATTGGTTTAACCTGTTTTCTTCACTGTTTTGAGTGCATTTACACAGTGTGGGTCAAAACGACCCGCAACATAATCAATGTCATTTTTTCCAACATAATACAAGGGTTAATGTCCTAACTTATGGAAGGTACTTTTCCTTGTTGATGTCTCAAGAAGGGTAGAAACACGCACACAAACACAAACACACACACACACAAGACAAACTTCAAAGTTCTCTTAACTACAACACACACTATTTGAAGGCACTGCAAGCCCAGGAGACATCTCAGCCTTTTGAGAGCCTCTCTGCTTTAACCACCGCCTGATTGACAAGACACAAAAACACTCCACGCCGCAATTTTCCTTGAATTCAAATGTCACCCAAAGGCAGCATTTTGCTAACTTTTTGTGAGTAGTTTACACGGCAGGCATAATAATTCAGATACACTCAACAGTTTGAAACATATGGACATTCATTGGGTGTAATGTATGTGATAATTACAAAACCCAAAACCAGTGAAGTTGGCACGTTGTGTAAATGGTAAATAAAAACAGAATACAATGATTTGCAATTCCCTTTCAACCTATATTCAATTGAATAGACTGCAAAGACAAGATATTTAATTCTCACACTGAGAAACTTTTGTTATTTTTTGCAAAAAATCATTAACTTAGAATTTAATGGCGGCAACACATTGCAGCAAAGTAGGCACAGGGACATTTTTACCACTGTGTTACATGGCCTTTCCTTTTAACAACACTCAGTAAACGTTTGGGAAATGAGGAGACCCATTTTTGAAGCTTTTTAGGTGGAATTATTTCCCATTCTTGCTTGATGTACAGCTTAAGTTGTTCAACGGTCCAAAGTCTCCGTTGTGGTATTATAGGCTTCACATTTTCTATTGGAGACAGGTCTGGACTACAGGCAGGCCAGTCTAGTACCCGCACTATTTTACTATGAAGCCACGCTGTTTTAACACGTGGCTTGCTGAAATAAGCAGGGGCGTCCAAGATAACGTTGCTAGGATCGCAATATATGTTGCTCCAAAACCTGTATGTAGTGAAGTGAAGTGAAGTGAATTATATTTATATAGCGCTTTTCTCAAGTGACTCAAAGCGCTTTACATAGTGACACCCAATATCTAAGTTACATTGAAACCAGTGTGGGTGGCACTGGGAGCAGGTGGGTAAAGTGTCTTGCCCAAGGACACAACGGCAGTAACTAGGATGGCACAAGCGGGAATCGAACCTGCAACCCTCAAGTTGCTGGCACAGCCACTCTACCAACCGAGCTATGCCGCCCTACTGTACCTATCAGCATTAATGTGTAAGTTACCCATGCCTTGGGCACTAATACACCCCCATACCATCACAGATGCTGGCTTTTGAACTTTGCACCTATAACACTCCAAATGGTTATTTTCCTCTTTGGAGGACACAACATCCGCATTTTCCAAAAACAATTTGAAATGTGGACTCGTCAGACCACAGAACACTTTTCCACTTTGCATCAGTCCATCTTAGATGAGGTCGGGCCCAGGGAAGCCGGCGGCGTTTCTGGGTGTTGTTGATAAATGGCTTTCGCTTTGCATAGTAGAGTTTTACCTTGCGTAGCGTGGCGCAGTGGGAGAGTGGCCGTGCGCAACCCGAGGGTCCCTGGTTCAAATCCCACCTAGTACCAACTTCGTCACGTCCGTTGTGTCCTGAGCAAGACACTTCACCCTTGCTCCTGATGGGTGCTGGTTGGCGCCTTGCATGGCAGCTCCCTCCATCAGTGTGTGAATGTGTGTGTGAATGGGTAAATGTGGAAGTAGTGTCAAAGCGCTTTGAGTACCTTGAAGGTAGAAAAACGCTATACAAGTACAACCTATTTATCATTTATCATTTATCACTTACAGATGTAGCGAAGAACTGTAGTTACTGACAGTGGTTTTCCGAAGTCGTCATGAGCCCATGTGGTGATATCCTTTACACACTGATGTCGCTTTTTGATACGGTACCGTCTGAGGGATCTAAGGATCACAGCATTGCTGCTTGCGTACAGTGATTTCTCCAGATTCTTTGAACCTTATGGACCATAGATGGTGAAATGTTTTAATTCCTTGCAATAGCTTGTTGAGAAATGTTCTTAAACTGTTTGACGATTTTGCTCACGCATTTGTTCACAAAGTGGAGATCCTTGCCCCGTCCTTGTTTGTGCATGACTGAGCATTTTGTTGAAGCTGCTTTATACCCGGGGCTTCACGGTAGGGGAGGGGTTAGTGCGTCTGCCTCACAATACGAAAGTCCTGCAGTCCTGGGTTCAATCCCAGGCTCGGGATCTTTCTGTGTGGAGTTTGCATGTTCTCCCCGTGAATGCGTGGGTTCCCTCCGGGTACTCCGGCTTCCTCCCACCTCCAAAGACATGCACCTGGGGATAGGTTGATTGGCAACACTAAATGGGCCCTAGTGGGTGAATGTGAGTGTGACTGTCTATCTGTGTTGGCCCTGTGATGAGATGGCGACTTGTCCAGGGTGTACGATGCCTTCCGCCCGATTGTAACTGAGATAGGCGCCACCCCAAAAGGGAATAAGCGGTAGAAAATGGACGGATGCTTTATACCCAATCGTGGCACCCACCTGTTCCCAAATAGCCTGTTCACCTGTGGGATGTTCCAAATAAGTGTTTGATGAGCATTCCTCAACTTTCTCAGTCTTTTTTGCCACTGGTTCCATCTTTTTTGGAACATGTTGCAGGCATCAAATTCCAAATGAGCTAATATTTGCAAAAAATAACAAACTTTACCAGTTTGAACGTTAAATATCTTGTCTTTGCAGTCTATTCAATGGAATATAGGTTGAAAAGGATTTGATAATTATTGTTTTCTGTTTTTATTGACCATTTACACAATGTGTCAACTTCCCTGGTTTTGGGTAGAAGTTGTAGATCATCGTTAGACTTTTAGAATCAATATTGCCGATTGTATTGTACCATATGTCCCGGCAAGAAATCTGCGTTCAAAAGACTCCGGCTTATTAGTGATTCCTAAAGCCCCAAAAAAGTCTGCGGGCTATAGAGCGTTTTCCGTTCGGGCTCCAGTACTCTGGAATGCCCTCCCGGTAACAGTTCGAGATGCTACCTCAGTAGAAGCATTTAAGTCTCACCTTAAAACTCATCTGTATACTCTAGCCTTTAAATAGACCTCCTTTTTAGACCAGTTGATCTGCCGCTTCTTTTCTTTCACCTATGTCCCCCCCTCCCTTGTGGAGGGGGTCCGGTCCGATGACCATGGATGAAGTACTGGCTGTCCAGAGTCGAGACCTAGGATGGACCATGGACCGCTCGCCTGTGTATCGGTTGGGGACATCTCTACGCTGCTGATCCGCCTCCGCTTGAGATGGTTTCCTGTGGACGGGACTCTCGCTGCTGTCTTGGATCCGCTTGAACTGAACTCCATAGTGGCTGTGTTGGAGCCACTATGGATTGAAATTTCACAGTATCATGTTAGACCCGCTCCACATCCATTGCTTTCGGTCTCCTAGAGGGGGGGGGGGTTGCCTACATCTGAGGTCCTCTCCAAGGTTTCTCATAGTCAGCATTGTCACTGGCGTCCCACTGGATGTGAATTCTCCCTGCCCACTGGGTGTGAGTTTTCCTTGCCCTTTTGTGGGTTCTTCCGAGGATGTTGTAGTCGTAATGGTTTGTGCAGTCCTTTGAGACATTTGTGATTTGGGGCTATATAAATAAACATTGATTGATTGATTGATATGAACTTAAACTCTTATTATAACTCCTGTTCCATTTCAAAAGAAGCTGTGCATTGCCATTCCACTGAAAGATCCCCCAAAGTGACGGAATTGACTTCCCAGCCAGGACTATTAGTTTAGTCCTGATCCTTCCTCCCTTCTCATCATGATATTGCATCATTGCAACATTGTTATTAGTTTCTCTGCTTAAATGCCCCATGGTATTCACCACACAGATATTACTGTGTACCTGGAAACTTTTATGATGAGTGGAGTCCTCCTCCCATAAGCTTTTTAAGTTTGTCATTTAATAAACACCGATACTGTCAATACCTAATAAAATAATACGCTCCACAAAAGAGGCCTCGGTAGCTAACGAGGGCGGTTTTGTTGTGGAGCAGATTCAGAATGTTGAAGACGGGTCATTCTGGCGAAAGGTGTGCCTCAAATATGAAACTCTTTCCTCGATTGACAATGTGGGTCAAACAACAAGGGCTGCTCAAAAAAATCAGAGTCGGGAATCTTCTCAATCCAATTCTAAATCAATTAATTAAAAATATATATTTTAGTTTTTTTTTCACCAATATATTTTTAAAAATACATTCTTAGGTCAGCAAATTCACCAGGTTCATAGACACTAAACTTTTTGAACGAAACATCCATATCTTGGCTTTGTGTTATTTAAAACAAAGCTTATTAGTGTAATATTTGCAGCATTTTTTGCACCGTTACTACTTTTTTTCCCTACGCTTTGAAGCCTGCAGCTTATGAAACGGTGCGGCTCATTTACGGATTTTTATGGCTATGTTTTGTCTTCAACAAATGGTTTACAAAAAACCCTGGAAATGTGTGTTATTGTGTACAAGTGACAAAAATTATTATTTTTTTTTCCAATCTATTTTTAAAAAGACATTCTTAGGTCATTTTCGCACTTACTCACTGCGCATATATGTCAATTTGTCAGTGATTAGGAGGAGCTTTTGTCACCTGTAACCTGTTCTGTAAAGGTTTCATTATCATTTTTACATCACATAACATATTGCACAAATCACCTTGAATAAAAAATAATTCTGAATCAAATCGTGGTTTGTTGTAAAGCTAAACTATTTTAAAAAAAACATCCAAATCTTAGCTTTGTGTTATTTAAAACAAAGCTAATTAGTGTAATATTTGCAGCATTTTTTGGACCGTTACTACTTTTTTTCCCTACGCTTTGAAGCCTGCAGCTTATGAAACGGTGCGGCTCATTTACGGATTTTTACGGCTATGTTTTGTCTTCAACAAATGGTTTACAACAAACACTGAAAATGTGTGTTATTGTGTACAAGTGACATAAATGATTTTTTTTTTTTTTACAATCTATTTTTAAAAAGACATTCTTAGGTCATCTTTGCACTTACTCACTGCACATATTTGTCAATTTGTCAGTGACTAAAAGGCGCTTTTGTCACCTGTAACCTGTTCTGTAAAGGTTTCATTATCATTTTTACATCACATAACATATTGCACAAATCACCTTGAATAAAAAAAGGATTCTGAATCAAATCGTGGGTTGTTGTAAAGCTAAACTATTTGAACAACACATCCAAATCTTGGCTTTGTGTTATTTAAAACAAAGCTTATTGGTGTAATATTTGCAGCATTTTTTGGACCGTTACTACTTTTTTTCCCTACGCTTTGAAGCCTGCAGCTTATGAAACAGTGCGGCTCATTTACGGATTTTTCTTGGCTAACGGTCATAATATTTTGTCTTCAACAAATGGTTTACAACAAACACTGAAGTTGTGGTTTATTGTGTACGAGTGACAATTTTTTTTTCCCCAATTTATTTTTGGGAATTGTAGAAATGTAACTCTAGACATTTTTTTTTTTTACAATCTATTTTTAAGAAGACATTCTTAGGTCATCTTCGCACTTATTCACTGCGCATGTACGTCAATTTGTCAGTGACTAAGAGGCGCTTTTGTCACCTGTAACCTGTTCTGTAAAGGTTCTATTCTAATTTTTACACCAAATAACATATTGCACAAATATCTGGAATCAAAAATTGATTCTGAATCGAATAGTGAGTTCATGTACACTAAACTATTTGAACAACACATCCAAATCTTAGCTTTGTGTTATTTAAAACAAAGCTAATTAGTGTCATGTTTGCAGTATTTGTTTGGACCGCTACTACTTTTATTGCCTACACTTTGAAGCCTGCAGCTTATGAAACGGTGCGGCTCATTTACGGATTTTTCTTGGCTAAC
>NC_084631.1:2634611-2714611 GCF_033978795.1 Nerophis ophidion | reverse complement strand
AAGGGCAGTGGGAGCGATTCAGATGTTATTAGACACATTTACTAGGATAATTCTGGAAAATCCCTTATCTGCTTATTGTGTTACTAGTGTTTTAGTAAGATTATATAGTTGTACCTGAAAGTCGGAAGGTTGTGGTGACCGCCAGTGTCTCTGAGGGAAGCCACAGAGGAGCCAAGAAAGTCACAGCTGCCTCTTTGACAGCTGCAGGAGGAACGACACAAGCTCCGCACATGTTTACGGTAAAAGCCGACTTATTACCAAAATTTTCTCTCCGAAACCTGCCGGTTGACATGTGGTAGGGAACCATGTTGGCTTGACCGCTCTGTTCCATAGTAAAGCTTCACCGTCATCTTTAGGGAATGAAATGAAAGAAACACCGGCTGTATTTGTGTTCTACAGCCGGCTGCAATACACCGCTTTCCACCTACATCTTTCTTCTTTTACGTCTCCATTATTAATTGAACAAATTGCAAAAGATTTAGCAACACAGATGTCCAGAATACTGTGTAATCATGCGATAAAAACAGACTACTTTTAGCCGTGATCGGTGCTGGGAGAACATGTCCGCTACCACCGGGGACGTCACGCGCACGCGTCATAATTCCACGACATTTTCAACAGGATACTTCGCGGGACGAGTTGAGTTTATACCAAAATGGATACATGGATGATACAGCAGAGGATTGGGAGAATGTCATGTGGTCAGATGAAACCAAAATAGAACTTTTTGGTATAAGCTCAACTCGTCGTGTTTGGAGGAAGAAGAATGCTGAGTTGCATCCCAAGAACACCATAACTACTGTGAAGCATGGGGGTGGAAACATCATGCTTTGGGGCTGTTTTTCTGCTAAGGGGACAGGACAATTGATACGTGTTAAGGAAAGAATGAATGGGGCCATGTATCCTGAGATTTGGAGCCAAAACCTCCTTCCATCAGTGAGAGCTTTGAATGGTTGACCAAATACTTATTTTCCACCATAATTTACAAATAAATTCTTTAAAATTCCTACAATGTGAATTCCTGGATTTTTTTTCACATTCTGTCTCTCACAGTTGAAGTGTACCTATGATGAAAATGACAGACCTCTGTCATCATTTTAAGTAGGGATGCACCGAAATGAAAATTTGTGGCCGAAGCAGAGTAAAATTTAAACGCTTGGCCGAAGGCCGAATACCGAATAATGAATGTAGTTTTTCACAATTTTTTTTATATAGCCTATAGCCTAGAATAAATATTTAGACATGTTTTTAAAATAAAGTATTTTTTTATTGAATATTGACATTTTTTTTAATATTCCAGTAGTCTTTGCTTTTCAAAAAAAAAAGCACAGTTTTTCATTTATATTAGGCCTTCAAACAAAACATGCATTCCCCCAAAAAATGAAGTGCATTAAAGTGGATAAACCCACAACAAATGAATTATTGTCCTTTTGCCCAAAGTCTGCTTAGCCACAGTAGATATGCTAATAATGTAAACATAAGGCTCAAGTAAATCTCAATAAGTGTGTGCTTGTAACCTCATACACTTATACAGGTAGCCTACACAACAGGCTAATAATGTAAACAGAGGCCCCACTAAATCTCAATAAGTGTGTGCTTGTAACCTCATACACTTATACAGGTACACAACATATCCCAACGTCACTGCACGTTGGTTGATTGCGTCACCGCGTCAAAACATTGCGTCACACGCCACTATTCGGCCTTGTTTTTAACTCATTCCACCGAAGGCCGAATGTGGCTTTTTTTGCCATATTGGCCGAATATATTCGGTTACCGATTAATCGGTGCATCCCTATAATTTACAAATAAATTCTTTAAAACTCCTACTATGTGAATTCCTGGATTTTTTTTCCACATTCTTTCTCTCACTGTTGAAGTGTACCTATGATGAAAATTACAGACCTCTGTCATCCTTTGAAGTGGGAGAACTTGCACAATCGCTGGCTGACTAAATACTTTTTTACCCCACTGTAATTCACTTGTCTTCATTAAGTTCACAGGACGGCTATGTCAGCTGACTTTGGCGGCATGGAACGCTAACAAAACAGCCTCCACCGCCAAGTCGACCAACTTTTTTTTTTGCTCGCGCTTTCAGCACGGTTTTCACTAAGAGGAAGTCATTACCGGGATGTGACAAAGTATTTTCACCGATTAGCCGCGCCAAACAAGGGGGAGACCACCCCAGATCACACCTCAATCCAACCCACTTCTCCAAAGTGGGCTGGCTCAGGGTGGAGGACAGAGTAAAACAACTTGCACTGAGCCTAGTCTATAAAATCCGCTACACCTCCTTGATACCGAAGTACATGTCAACTACTTCCTTAACGTAAATGACCGCCATAACCACAACACCAGGGGGAGCTCCACAAACCACGTTAAACCCAGATTCCCATCTAACAAAGGTCTTAACTCAGGGGTGCCCATTACGTCGATCGCGAGCTACCAGTCGACCGCGGGGGGTGTGTCAGTCGATCTCCAGCCAGGCTTTTAAAAAAAATAGACCTAAAAATGAGTGATCATCAATCTTCACCAAGACGTCACTTAAATGACATTCACGGTACCGGAGGGTCTTGTGAGATGACGCTGGCTGCTGCAAGATCATTATTATGAAAATATGACCGAGAGGAAGGCGAGAAACACTTTTTATTTCAACAGACTCTCGCGCCGTACCTTCCGTCAAAACTCTAAAGGCCGACTGCACATTTCCTATCTTCACAATAAAAGCCCTGCTTCATGCTGCCTGCGCTAACTAAATACAGAGTCTCGGAAAACTGGCGTGCACAAGCGATCCCTCAGAAAGCTGGCGTGCACATCACTTGTGCACGCCAGCTTTCCGAGACTCTTATTTTGTTAGCACAGGCAGCATGAAGCAGGGCTTTTATTGTGAAGATAGGAAATGTGCAGTCGGCCTTTAGAGTTTTGACGAAAGTCTGTTGAAATAAAAAGAGTTTCTCGCCTTCCTCTCTGTCATTTTTTCATAATAATGAACTGGCAGCAGCCAGCGTCATCTCACAAGACCCTCGGGTGCCGTGAATGTCAATCAAGCAAGCTACGGAATTTGCCGCCAATGTTTTTCTTGTAAAGTGCATGGAAGCTGGATGAACTAGATGCCAAAAACCAACCACTTTCATGTGGTATTGTACAGAAAGGACAACTTTTTTTCTCCTCCATTTGAAAATGTGGGCGTTATCATCATTACTGTCTGATTCCAATCAATGCAAGTCATCAGAATCAGGTAATACACCAACTTATATTCTTGTCTTCGTGAAAGAAAGACATCTATATGTGTTACACATGCTTGTATTATCATTAAACACATTTAACTTGTTTACAAAAATGTCTCTTTCATAAATAAATAAATATAAATGATATATATAAATGAGGTAGATCCCCTCGAGTTGGTCAATTGAAAAGCAGCTCGCCTGCAGAAAAAGTGTGGGCACCCCTGTCTTAACTCATTCTCTTTCTATGCCACATCAATGTGGAATGCACTCCCAACAGGTATTAAAGTAAGTGCATCTCTATATTCCTTCAAAAGCGCTCTAAAACAACACCTCCAGGCAACTTCAACACTTTACTAATACCCTCCTCCATTCACATCCCATCTCCCCGGATTATAAACAACTCAAATATACTTCTAATGTATATACTTGTTCTTATGCTATGTGAACTCACTATGTTCTCTGCTGGCTGTACATATCCTACTAAATAAGACCTACACTGTTTCAATGTCCACATTTCTCTGTTGATGCAATTGTTGATGACTGAAGTTCTGATATCAACCAAAGCTCCTCATCCCACCCCCCGGATTGTAAATAATGTAAATAATTCAATGTACATACTATGATGATTAACTTGTGTGATGACTGTATTATGTTGATAGTATATATTTGTACCATGAATTGATTAACGTGGACCCCGACTTAAATAAGTTGGAAAAACTTATCGGGGTGTTACCATTTAGTGGTCAATTGTACGGAATATGTACTGTACTGTGCAATCTACTAATAAAAGTATCAATCAATCAAAAAAAAACCACACCTGGTGTTTTTCAGCCTGTCCGTATGTGAGACTGTATGGCGAGCAGCTGTGTGGTCGTCATATATTGCCTTTGTGTGTGTGTGTGTGTGTGTGTGTGTGTGTGTGTGTGTGGCTGGCGGGAGGGATTGGAGTGTATCCCAGAGTCCCACTGTGTCTCTAGCACCAATTACTGTACCCTGCACATCTGCTGCCATCCTGCCGTGCACAGTGTGTCCGGGCACCTTGCACACACACACACACACGCCCACACACACACACACACACACAAAACTTTACAAACTCCTTACATCTCCTTTCCCCCTGCCTTTGCAATTAACCTGCAACCTCATACTCATACCAGATCCGCTCATCTTGTTGTCGCCGCAGGACATGATGGCTACGTGTTGGGACCCTGGCCGCGTCTTGCACCTTCTCTCCACTTCCACGGGGCGGTTTGTCCCTTCTGGCTGGGAGTGTTGATCCCCTCCAAGTGTGAGATATTGAGGCTCTTTCCAATCCCCCTCCCCTCCCTGGCTGTCCAGTTTGAAAACCCGCTTTTCATTTCCTTCCGAGCCGAGCATAAGTTTCACTCTCTCCGCATTGAAATAGTAAGATTCTAATTCCGTTTTTTCTCTTATAAATTGCTTCACACAATCAATTACATCACACTCAAATTTTTACTGCATGCCTTTGGTAAGCGCAGGAGTGAGAAGAGGTTTTAAATTAATTAGCGCCCCGGCGGATATTCAAGGAAATATGATAACTTAGATATTGGGTTTCACTATGTAAAGTGCTTTGAGTCACTAGAGAAAAGCGCTATATAAATATACAGTGGGGCAAAAAAGTATTTAGTCAGCCAGCGATTGTGCAAGTTCTCCCACTTCAAATGATGACAGAGGTCTGTCATTTTCATCATAGGTACACTTCAACTGTGAGAGACAGAATGTGGAAAAAATTCACATTGTAGGAATTTTAAAGAATTTATTTGTAAATTATGGTGGAAAATAAGTATCTCACTGATGGAAGGAGGTTTTGGCTCCAAATCTCACGATACATGGCCCCATTCATTCTTTCCTTAACACGGATCAATTGTCCTGTCCCCTTAGCAGAAAAACAGCCCCAAAAATGATCCATTACTCTTGCTTTTAAGTAATGGATGATTTCCAGCCAGCCCTGTGATGAGGTGGCGACTTGTCCAGGGTGTACGCCGCCTTCCGCTCGATTGTAGCTGAGATAGGCACCAGCGCCCCCCGCCACCCCAAAGGGAATAAGCGGTACAAAATGGATGGATGGATGATTTCCAGCCTCATTCCCATTAAACTTGACTCATGCTAACTGTTAGCATGCTAACTTTCTTTTTTGCCAATTTTGCAGCTGAACGCCTGAGTAGTATAACTTGGTACCTGAAACAGACTATTAGCATGCTAACTTCTTTTTTTTTAGCTAATATAGCAGCCGAACGCATCATAAAACTTGGTAATTGACTCAAACTAACTGTTAGAATGCTATTTTTTTTTTTTGCCAATTTTGCAGCTGAACGCCTCAGTAGTATAACTTGGTACCTGAAACAGACTATTAGCATGCTAAAAAAATTTGATTGCTAATATCGCAGACTAATGCCTCAGTGTCATAAAACTTGGTATTTGACTCATGCTAACTGTTAGCATGTTAACTTTTTTTTTTTTTGCCAATTTTGCAGCTGAACGCCTGAGTAGTATAACTTGGTACCTGAAACAGACTATTAGCATGCTAACTTCTTTTTTTTAGCTAATATAGCAGCCGAACGCATCATAAAACTTGGTAATAGACTCAAACTAACTGTTAGAATGCTATTTTTTTTTTTTTTTTGCCAATTTTGCAGCTGAACGCCTCAGTAGTATAACTTGGTACCTGAAACAGACTATTAGCATGATAAAAAAATTGTATTGCTAATATCGCAGACTAATGCCTCAGTGTCATAAAACTTGGTATTTGACTCATGCTAACTGTTAGCATGTTAACTTTTTTTTTTTTTGCCAATTTTGCAGCTGAACGCCTGAGTAGTATAACTTGGTACCTGAAACAGACTATTAGCATGCTAACTTCTTTTTTTTTAGCTAATATAGCAGCCGAACGCATCATAAAACTTGGTAATTGACTCAAACTAACTGTTAGAATGCTATTTTTTTTTTTTGCCAATTTTGCAGCTGAATGCCTGAGTAGTATAACTTGGCACTTGAAACAGACTATTAGCATGCTAAAAAAATGTTATTGCTAATATCGCAGACTAATGCCTCAGTGTCATAAAACTTGGTATTTGACTCATGCTAACTGTTAGCATGTTAACTTTTTATTTTTGACAATTTTGCAGCTGAACGCCTTAGTAGTATAACTTGGTGCCTGAAACAGACTATTAGCATGCTAACTTTTTTTTTTTTTAGCAAATATCGCAGCTGAACGCCTCAGAGTCATGAAACTTGGTACTTGACTCATGCTAACTGTTAGCATGCTAACTTTTTTTTTTGCCAATTTTGCAGCTGAATGCCTCAGTAATATAACTTGGGACTTAAAACAAACTATTAGCATGCTAACTTTTTTTTTTAGCTTATATCGCAGCAGAACGCCTCAGAGTCATAAAACTTGGTACTTGACTCATGCTAACTGTTAGCAGGCTAACTTTTTTTTTTTGGGCCAATTTTGCAGCTGAACGCCGCCTCAGTAATATAACTTGGTACTTAAAACAAACTATTAGCATGCTAACTTTTTTTTTAGCTAATATCACAGCCGAACGCCTAAGAGTCATAAAACTTGGTACTTGACTCATGCTAACTGTTAGCATGCTAACTTTTATTTTTGCGAATATCACATCCGAACGCCCCCGAGTCAAAAAACTTGGTACTTGACTCATGCTAACTGTTAGCATGCTAACTTTTTTTTGGGCCAATTTTGCAGCTGAATGCCTCAGTAATATAACTTAGTACTTGAAACAGGCTAATAGCATCTTAACTTTTGTTTAGCTAATATCGCAGCCGAACGCCTCAGAGTCATAAAACTTGGTACGTGACTCATGCTTATCTGTTAGCATGCTGACCTTTTTTTAGCCAATTTTGCAGCTGAATGCCTCAGTAATGTAATTTAGTACTTGAAATAAACTACTAGCATGGTAACTTTTTTTTTTTAGCTAATATCACAGCCAAACGCCATAGAGTCATAAAACTTGGTACTTTACTCATGCTAACTTTTTTTTTTTAGCCAATTTTACAGCCGAACGCCTCAGTAATGTAACTTTGTACTTGAAATAAACTATTAACATGCAAAATGTTTTTTAGCTGATATTGGAATCGAACGCCTCATTGTCATAAAACTTGGTACTTGACTCATGCTAACTGTTAGCATGCTAACTTTTTTTTGCCAATTTTGCAGCTGAACGCCTCAGTAATATAACTTGGTACTTAAAACAAACTATGCAAATACGGTATTAGCTTTCACTGTTATGCTGATGACACCCAACTTTACATGCCCCTAAAGCTGACCAACACGCCGGACTGTAGTCAGTTGGAAGCGTGTCTTAATGAAATTAAACAATGGATGTCCGCTAACTTTTTGCAACTTAATGCCAAAAAAACGGAAATGCTGATTATCGGTCCTGCTAGACACCGACCTCTATTTAATAATACAACTTTAACATTTGACAACCAAATAATAAAACAAGGTGACTCTGTAAAAAATCTGGGTATTATCTTCGACCCAACTCTCTCCTTTGAGTCACACATTAAAAGCGTTACTAAAACGGCCTTCTTTCATCTCCGTAATATCGCTAAAATTCGCTCCATTTTGTCCACTAAAGACGCCGAGATCATTATCCATGCGTTTGTTACGTCTCGTCTCGATTACTGTAACGTATTATTTTCGGGTCTCCCAATGTCTAGCATTAAAAGATTACAGTTGGTACAAAATGCGGCTGCTAGACTTTTGACAAGAACAAGAAAGTTTGATCATATTACGCCTGTACTGGCTCACCTGCACTGGCTTCCTGTGCACTTAAGATGTGACTTTAAGGTTTTACTACTTACGTATAAAATACTACACGGTCTAGCTCCAGCCTATCTTGCCGATTGTATTGTACCGTATGTCCCGGCAAGAAATCTGCGTTCAAAAGACTCCGGCTTATTAGTGATTCCTAGAGCTCAAAAAAAGTCTGCGGGCTATAGAGCGTTTTCCGTTCGGGCTCCAGTACTCTGGAATGCCCTCCCGGTAACAGTTCGAGATGCTACCTCAGTAGAAGCATTTAAGTCTCATCTTAAAACTCATCTGTATACTCTAGCCTTTAAATAGACCTCCTTTTTAGACCAGTTGATCTGCCGCTTCTTTTCTTTCTCCTATGTCCCCCCCTCCCTTGTGGAGGGGGTCCGGTCCGATGACCATGGATGAAGTACTGACTGTCCAGAGTCGAGACCCAGGATGGACCGCTCGTCGGGACCCAGGATGGACCGCTCGCCTGTATCGGTTGGGGACATCTCTACGCTGCTGATCCGCTTGAGATGGTTTCCTGTGGACGGGACTCTCACTGCTGTCTTGGAGCCACTATGGATTGAACTTTCACAGTATCATGTTGGACCCGCTCGACATCCATTGCTTTCGGTCCCCTAGAGGGGGGGGGTTGCCCACATCTGAGGTCCTCTCCAAGGTTTCTCATAGTCAGCATTGTCGCTGGCGTCCCACTGAATGTGAATTCTCCCTGCCCACTGGGTGTGAGTTTTCCTTGCCCTTTTGTGGGTTCTTCCGAGGATGTTGTAGTCGTAATGATTTGTGCAGTCCTTTGAGACATTTGTGATTTGGGGCTATATAAATAAACATTGATTGATTGATTGATAAGCATGCTAACTTTTTTTTAGCTTATATCACAGCCGAACGCCTCTGAGTCATAATAAAACTTGGCACATGACTCATGCTAATTGTTAGCATGCTAACTTCTTTTTAGCCACCCCGCTTCCCCATCACCTGCTTTTAAGTCATAGAAAAACCCCTTTTGATCCTTGGATACCAAGACAATAATGTGACTTACCGCTGGTGACCACGCCCTCCAGCCGGATGATGTTGGAGTGGTCAAACTGGCCTAGGATGCCGGCCTCGCTGAGGAATAAACGCCGCTGTTTCTCCGAGCAGCCCGCTCGCAGCGTCTTGATGGCCACCGGCAGCTCTCTCTTGCTCGGCAGCTTGAGGCAGCCGCGACACACCTCCCCAAAGTCGCCTGGGAGGGGAAAACAGACAAAAGGTGGTGACCCCCTCTCCAAATGATACATCAATCAGGCAGCAAAAAAAGAAATACGGCGGGTCAAAACTGGCAATACGGTGCAATGATACTGAAACTGAGGCTATAAGAATAAGTTATGACTTATACTAGGTTACTATTATTGTATTTTCCCACGCTTTGAGCCTGGCGGCTTATAAAATGGTGTGGCTGCTTTATGGATTTTTCTTCGCCAATGGCTATAAAGTTTTAAGTTAAAGTCCCAACGATAGTCACACATAACCCTTTGCATTTGACCCATCCCCTTGTTCACACCTTGGGAGGGGAGGGGAGCGGTGAGCAGCAGCTGGTGGCCACGCTCCGGACTCATTTTGGTGATTTAACCCTCAATTCCAACCCCTGATGCTGAATGCCAGGCAGGGAGATAATGGGTCCCATTTTTAAAGTCTTTGGTATGACTCGGCCGGAATTTGAACTCACGACCTACTAGTCTCAGGGCGGTCATTATAACCACAAGGCCACTGAGCAAGTCTATATTTATATTTATATAACAGGTATATATTCAACAAATAGTTTTCATATCACACCAATAAGACACTGAAAATATGTGATGTTATTTGTGGTATGGCGCCATCTCTTGGAAAAAGTTACCCACTGCAGTTGCTGAACCAGAAGTATACTCATCCTTAGCATAACGTTTGTTAGTTTTACAATATAACTACAACAATTCTTTCTAAGCCGTCCCATGTGTGATGTCTGTAGGAGTGTTTTCATGCATATTTGCACGTGCTATTAATGTATTAATGTAATAAAGCTAGTGTTGTTAGCTTTAGCGAATATGCTAACATGTGTCACTTAGTATTATTGACTTAAAATGGCATTCGTTTTGTATTGTTTCAGTTTCGTAAATTCACCAAAACGTCACTGTGGAGTAGTGTTGTCCTGATACCAGTACCAAAATTACTTCGATACTTTTTTTGTACTTTTGTAAATAACGGGGATTACAAAAAATGTCATTATTGGCTTTTTTTTAACAAAAATTCTGAGGGTACATTAAGCATGTTTCTCATCGCAATTTTGTCCTTAAATAAAATGGTGAACATACATGGCGGACCGGTATTTTTCAGAGGCGGTACAGTACCGAATTTGATTCATTAGTATCGTGGTAGTATACTAATACACGGTATACCATACAACTAGAGATGTCCGATATTATTGGCGGATAAATGCTTTAAAATGTAATATTGGAAATTATCGTTATCGGTTTCAAAAAGTAAAATTTATGACTTTTTAAAAACACAGATGAATGCAAGTCATACTTGGTCAACAGCCATACAGGTCACACAGAGGGTGGCCGTATAAACAACTTTAACACTGTTACAAATATGCGCCACACCGTGAAACCACGCCAAACAAGAATGACAAACACATTTCGGGAGAACATCCACACCGCAACACAACATAAACACAACAGAACAAATACTCAGAAGCCCTTGCGGTACTAACTCTTCTAGGATGCTACAATATACACCCCCAAACCCGCCCACCTCAACCTCCTCATGCTCTCTCAGGGAGAGCATGTCCCAAATTCCAAGTATGACACATAGAATGGACCTGCTATCCCCGTTAAAATAAGAACATCTCATTTCAGTAGGCCTTTAAAAGGTGTAAATCTTTATTGTTTTAAAGTTCTCTTTCATGGATTTTAAAATGTATGTCTTAACTTATTACTTTGTTGAAACTGCTCTGTGACATGTGCTGTTGACCTCTTGGCCAGGTCACCCTTGTGAACGAGATTTTGATCTCAAAGGGTTTTTTATCTGGTTAAATAAAGGTTCTATAAACTAACTGTGTGGACCTTAAAATTAACGGTTTTCAAACTTTGTTCACCAAGTACCACCATAATGACCAACGTTAAAATACAATAGCATACTGTAGTAAAAAAAAATAAAATAAATTCCAAACAAGATAGATGTTTTATTTAACCAGTATATTTATTATTTATGGCCACTGTAACATCATAGGCAGTTTGAACAGTAGCACTATGTTTGAATTTATGAAAAAAAAATAGATTATTTGGCGTACCACAAGGTGGCGCCCGTGATACCAATTGAGAATAAAAATAAACTTTTAATTGATAACTTCTACTTTCACGACCACGCCCAAAAGCAATTAACAGTAATAAACGAGGGTTTAATGTATTAATCTTAGTCAAGCTGAAGTATATTTAAATGTGTGCATAAATACACAACCAACAGTTTGAATATGTGTATATTTAGATGAGATGATTAAAAAATAAAAAAAGACTACATTGGTAACTAGTTCAATCCATTGTCTTCTTGTTCCAAATAATAAGAAAAGTTTATATGAAAAGGTAAACAAATAGGTTGGAATGTTCGACTGCAATGACGCCAATTCAAAATGTCGCTTTGACATTAGTTGAAAAAGTAAAAAAAAGACAATGACAGGGCAAAAACTATGAAAAAACAAATGTTCTTTGGACATTATATCTTCAGGGAAAGCGTTGGGCTACGACTTGGGGTGTAACGGTACACAAACATTTTGGTTCGGTACGTACCTCGGTTTAAAGGTCACGGTTCGGTTCATCTTCGGTACAGTAAGAAAACAACAAAATGTAAATTTTTTGGTTATTTATTTACCAAATTTGTAAACAATGGCTGTATCCTTTTAACATTTGGAACACTATAATAATTCTGCCCACGTTAATCCACATTAAACTGCCTCAAATTGTTGCTCAAATTAAATAAAATGACAAAACTTTTCCTCTACATATAAAAAGTGCAACAATAAACAGTTTCAAGTCAACTCACCATGCTTATTTATTACAGCATTTGGGAAGCCTGTAGTTGACTTTTATTATGTAAATGTGATATTTTTATCAACATGTGATAGCAGGGACCCTGCCATTCAAAACTAGGCTGCTACATTACTAATGATTCATGTAAATATAGCTGTAAAAATAGTACAACAGCGATAGGAGAGACTATTCATCCCTGAACACCATGGAGTTCAATGAAATAACAGACAGACAGGGCTTTGCTGCCCCTAACACAAGCACACACACACAGCAAAATGAGCTAACGCTAAAAGCTAATTAGCCTTCACCTCAAGCCAGAACTGCGAGCGAGCTGAGCTGCAGTTTAAGTTTCTAGAAGGTCAACGGGCTCATAGTGATGTTAGTAATAGTTGTGACTGGGAGGTGTTTTTTATAATTTGGGGAGAGTACGCTGTCCGCTGCTCCCCTGCTAAACACATATCTGCTCGACGCTGAAGCATAGACTACATGCGCTCTGAATACGCACTGCTGATTGGTTTTGTATGTAACCAATCAGATGGTTGTGTGGGTGGTACAATGCTGGGTGCTGAGACAGAGGCAGAAAGCAGAGCAGCTTGTGAAGACTTTTGCTTACAAACTTGTTCGGTACACCTGCGTGCCGAACCGAAACCCCCGTACCGAAACGGTTCAATACAAATACATGTACCGTTACACCCCTAGCTACGACATAAACCTAATAAGTACGCTCGTGTTAGAAATAAATCCTAGTATATCTGTTACTATGATGGCGTTCGAAGCCGTGTTAAAATAGCAATTATTTAAATGGGCTTTTGAATGGACATGGTTGTGATGCCGCAGGAACCAAACTGAAACTATTACAAAGAACATGTTGACGTTTAGAATTACAATTGTATTCAATTAGTCCTTCAAAAGAGAACAAATTAGGTGAAGACCAGTCGCCATAATCATGTGCCCCCCTCTAATAGTCGTGGCCCTAAATAGCCACATAGTGTTTGTGCCAGAGACAAATATCCTCCGGAGAAGCAGTGTCCTCTGCGGTGGACATTTGTAGACCTAACAAATGTTTCTGAAATGTGTTCCTTTGACTAAAGAAATAGACCAAAAACAATGTTTTCTATTCCCATAAACTTGGTGTACACAGGCACTATTCTAATGAGTTCTAATAAAAAAAGTTTGGGGTATTTTGTTATTCAAATGAGTTTACCTGTGTGAACAATCCTTTCTATCTTGATGCTGGAGTTGTCCAACTCCTTGGCGAAGGCATGGACCGCCTGCAGCAGGTCCTCACAAGTCTCCGGGTCAATGTAGGTCCTTCGTGTGGGAATCTTGACTGGGAAGATGCCGGAAAAACAAAACAAAAAGTATAAATATCGTGACAGCAGCAAACATTCATTAGAACTAGGGATGCACCGAAATGAAAATTTGTGGCCGAAGCCAAAGCCGAATAAAACTTAAATGCTTGGCCGAAGGCCGAATACCGAATAATGAATGCAGTTTTTCACAATTTTTTTTTATATTGCATAAATAGCCTAGAATAAATATTTAGACATGTTTTTCAAATAAAGTAATTTTTTATTGAATATTGAATTTTTTTTAATATTCCAGTAGCCTTTGCTTTTCAAAAAAAGCACAAAGTTTTTCATTTATATTAAGCCTTCAAACAAAACATGCATTCCAAAAAAAAATAAAGTGCATTAAAGTGGATAAACCCACAACAAATGAATTATTGTCCTTTTGGCAAAAGTCTGCTTAGCCACAGTAGATATGCTAATAATGTAAACATAAGGCTCAAGTAAATCTCAATTAAGTGTGTGCTTGTAACCTCATACACTTATACAGGTAGCCTACACAACAGGCTAATAATGTAAACATAAGGCTCAAGTAAATCTCAATAAGTGTGTGCTTGTAACCTCATACACTTATACAGGTAGCCTACACAACAGGCTAATAATGTAAACAGAAGGCTCAAGTAAATCTCAATTAAGTGTGTGCTTGTAACCTCATACACTTATACAGGTAGCCTACACAACAGGCTAATAATGTAAACAGAAGGCCCCACTAAATCTCAATAAGTGTGTGCTTGTAACCTCATACACTTATACAGGTAGCCTACACAACAGGCTAATAATGTAAACAGAAGGCCCCACTAAATCTCAATAAGTGTGTGCTTGTAACCTCATACACTTATACAGGTAGCCTACACAACAGGCTAATAATGTAAACAGAGGCCCAACTAAATCTCAATAAATGTGTGCTTGTAAATCATACACTTATACAGGTAGCCTACACAACAGGCTAATAATGTAAACAGAAGGCTCAAGTAAATCTCAATTAAGTGTGTGCTTGTAACCTCATACACTTATACAGGTAGCCTACACAACAGGCTAATAATGTAAACAGAGGCCCAACTAAATCTCAATAAATGTGTGCTTGTAACCTCATACACTAATACAGGTACACAACATGTCACCGCATTAAAAAATTGCGTCACACGCCACTATTCGGCCTTCTTTTTAACTCATTCCACCGAAGGCCGAATGTGGCTTTTTTTGCCATATTCGGCCGAATATATTCGGTTACCGATTAATCGGTGCATCCCTAATTAGAACCTCATCTCGATATTATATTTCCTCATGAGAACCAGCGTCCTCTGCAGTGGACATGTTTTTTTAGTCACTATTGGACAAAAATAGCCTTTTCATGCAAAACACAAATGTCCACTGTAGAAGACGCTGGCTCTGAAGAGGTATTTGATTACATACTAATTATTATTATGGCATTTGCAACTACAATTGGGTATAGACCACCATGACCTTGAACTCCCTTCCCTCTGTTGCCAGATATCTCGAGATGTATTTTGTAATATGTATATGTGCTTTGCTATGGAGGTTTTTTCTCACTCCTAACTGGGCCTCCTTAGGAGCCCAGTCTGGATTGTATCTTTTTACTCATCCTTCCCCAGCGTTGACCTTTTTCCCATCTTTTACGGGGCGCTTTATGGCAACCCATCAGCGTTCTTGTTCTGTAACCATGTACACTGTTTGTTTGTCTAATCTTGAACAGGTTTGAGCTGAAAACAAAGTTTCGTTGTACTTGTTGCAATGACAATAAAGACCTACCTACCTACCTATTTGACCTAAAAAAGGGACTTACACTGCAAAAACTGAAATTTAAATACAAACCCTGTGTCCATATGATTTGGGAAATTGTGTTAGATGTAAATATAAACAGAATACAATGATTTGCAAATCATTTTCAACCCATATTCAGTTGACTATGCTTCAAAGAAAATGTATTTGATGTTCAAACTGATAAACCCTTTTTTTTTGTGCAAATAATCAATACATTTAGAAGTTGATGCCAGCAACACTCTCCTGAAGGAAATAATAAAGTACTATCTATCAACCTATTGGTTAGCAAAAAATATTTTCACGGCAGTGGTTGAAAAACACTACTCTACCAAGCCTAACAGCTTCGAGCCTCATCGAGCTGGATGCGATCTTACTTGGTGGGGAGGAAACAGGTGGTAGAGGTGAACGGCACTGTGCCCCCCCCCCCCTTCCCACTCCCAGTAAGCTGTGGAGTCCCCAAGGCTTATACTTTTCCTAATATACAAGTGCTGTTCATATTATTACAATATCATGAAAAAGTTGATTTATTTCAGTAATTATATTCAGAACGTGAAACTTACATGTTACATCAATTCATTACACACATAGTGATATATTTGAAATGCTTATTTCTTTAAATTTTGATGATAAGTACTGACAATTACTGAAAATCCTAAATTCAGTATCTCAGAAAATTAGAATATTACAAAATTTACTTTCATCTGAAAACATAACTTTGGACCACTCAGCAGCAGTCCAGTCCTTTTTGTCTTGAGCCCAGGCGAGACGCTTTTGACGTTGTGGCTTTACACAAGGAATGCGACAGCTAAAGCCCATATCTTGCATACGTCGGTGCGTGGTGGTTCTTGAAGCACTGACTCCAGCTGCAGTCCACTCTTTGTGGACCCTCCCCCCACATTTTTGAATCGGTTTTGTTTGACAATCCTCTCCAGGGCGCGGTTATCCCTCTTGCTTGTACACTTTTTTCTACCACATCTTTGTCTTCCCTTGGCCTCTCTATTAATGTGCTTGGACACAGAGCTCTGGGAACATCCAACCTCTTTGGCAATGACCTTTTGTGTCTTGCCCTCCTTCTTTAAAGTATCAATGGTCATCTTTTGGACAGTTGTCAAGTCAGCAGTCTTCCCCATGATTGTGTGTCATACAGAATCAAAACGAGAGACCTTTTAAAGGCTTTTCCAGGTGTTTTGAGTCAGTTAGCTAATTAGAGGGTGGCACCAGGTGTCTTTTCACCATATTCTAATTTTCTGAGATGTTGAATTTAGGGTTTTCATTGATTGTCAGCTATAATCATCTCCTTTTTGGCAAAAAACGCTTGAAATGTATCAGTCTGTTTGGAATGAATGTATACATTCTACAAGTTTGACTTTCTAAATGGAATTAATGAAATATATCAACTTTTTCATGATATTCTAATAATATGACCAGCACCTGTACGTAAAAAACATGCCATCAGCATTCGACTGTGAATTGTTCCTGGTATCCGGCAAGGACAAGTCACAGGTGGAAAGAATGCTCAGTGCCAAACTCTGTAGAATTTGCACCTGGCTCGCTGACAACAAGCTATCCATACACTTGGGTAAAACGGAATCCATCCTATTTGGGTCCCACATCAACCTTACGAAAGTCAGTGACTTCACTATAATAGGGAGTGACATTGTTATCACCAGGAAAGATGAGGTCACCTACCTAGGTTCCATTCTAGAGGCTAATCTTTCCTGTGATTAAATGGCAACCCTGGTAATCAAAAAGGCCAACTTTATTGAATCTCCTCTCTGGTCAACAAAAGCACCATGAATATTCTAGCGGGAACTCTCATTCAACCCTTTTTCGATTACGCATGCACCTCCAAAACCCTCAAATCTAGACTCCAAACATCCCAGAACAACCTAGTCAGGTTACTTCTTGACCTCCACCCCAGATCACACCTCTTTCCTACCTACATCTGCAAAGTGGGCTGGCTCAGGGTGGAGGACAGAGTAAAACAACTTGCACTGAGCCTAGTCTATAAAATCCGCAACGCCTCCCTGACACCGAAGTACATCTCAAACAACTCCACAAACCACGTTAAACCCAGATTCCGATCTAACAAAGGTCTTAACTCATTCTCCTCCTATGCCACATCAATGTGGAATGCACTCCCAACAGGTGTAAAAGAAATGACTACCCTCCTTTAAAACTGCACTAAAAGAACACCTCCAGGCAATTTCAACCCTAAACTAAGACCCTCTCCGGATTGTAAATAATCAAATGTATATACTTGTTATTATGCTTTCTGATCTCTCTATATCCACTACTTGCCAAGTCAGACCTACACTGTTTCAATGTCCATTTCTCTGATGATGCAATTGTTGATGACTGAAGTGCTGATATCAACCAAACCTAACCCCCCCTCCACATCCCACCCTCCGATTGTAAATAATGTAAATAATTCAATGCATATACTCGGATGATTAACTTGTGTGATGACTGTATACTGATAGTGTAATATTTGGTCAAAATGTTGCAGAGATTATGTGTTACGGATCATCTTCAAGTCGCTTTCTGACAGTGGCTTCAGGATGTGCTGTTGTGTGGCCGCTCTTATTTACGTGGCTCATTTTCCACAGCATCTTCTCCCCGTCATCTTTGTTGTAGCGGTGTAGCGTGCAAGGACGGGAGTGGAAGAAGTGTCAAAAGATGGAGCTAACCGATGGAGCAGCATGGAAAACCGTCCGACCGGAACTCTCTAATAACTAAAGTTTCTTGGGTGAATTATGTAAACGCACTACACCGGTATGTTTTAGTGCTTCCATCGCGAGATATAAGTTAGAACTTAACGCTACTTTATATTAGAAAGATGAATGTCCCATAACAAGAAGATAGTGAAGAAGAAGAAGCTTATCGGCATGGACTACAGTGACGGACTTGCGCAAATTTTCCGGACGTATACGGATCTCGAATACACATCAGCAGGTACCAGAAGGCAAGAAAAGTTGCATAATATTGCGAAACAAAACTCCAGGGGGCCATTTTGCGGTCCTTATACACACACACCATAGCAATACTTGTATCTCTGACTACGGTAGCCGTAATGGGCCGAAAATCCATCAAGCGGTGCGGCTTCAAACTCGTACTAAAACATTTTGACGGATTTTTGAGTGCCGTCTGTAATATTTTTTCTCTATCTTTAATGGTACATTTAAATTTTTGGTGGTGTTTACTGGCGTCATATTGCAGTCTACACGTATCTATACCATGAATTGATTAACGCGGACCCCGACTTAAACAAGTTGAAAAACGTATTCGCGTGTTACCATTTAGTGGTCGATTGTACGGAATATGTACTGAACTGTGCAATCTACTAATAAAAGTTTCAATGACTCAAAGCTTTGTTAGTGTTATTCTGCCCTCACTACATGTAATGAGGTTATACAGCTGGGCAGACAGCTAACAAACAATTCGAGACGTTCTAATAAAGTTCCAAAGCGGATGAATCTATTTAGGCTCTTTATTATTGTTGATAATACTTTGTCTTTTTCCTATCTTTACTGTTGTCTTGCACTGGAATTTTTTTTTATTGTTGTAAAACTGAAATACACACAATGACAACTGTATAAGCTATGTGATTAAAATAAAATGCTGAAATGTAATACACTATACGTAAGTAAATCATACTTGCCAACCCTCCCGGATTTTCCGGGAGACTCCCGAAAGTCAGCGCCTCTCCCGAAAACCTCCCTGGACAAATTTTCTCGAAAATCTCGTGAAATTTCACGAGATTTTCGGACATGCGGACCTGAGTGACGTGTATAAAGAGCGTGTCTGCGCAATGACGTTATAACTCTAGAATGATCGAGGGCGGGTTCTTGGTTTCTTATGTGGGTTTAGTGTTGGGCAGTTTCATTAAGCGCGGCAACAACAGTAGTCCGTTATCGTCTACCGTAAAGCAGTTTGTCTGCCATAAACAGCAATGTTGTGACACTCTTAAACAGGACAATACTGCCATCTACTGTACATGCATAGTGCGTAGTGGTTTGTGCAGCCCTTTGAGACACTAGTGATTTGTGCAGCCCTTTGAGACACTAGTGATTTAGGGCTATATAAGTAAACATTGATTGATTGATTGATTGATTGATGCATATGGTTAGAAAAACAAGGATGGACAATTCAACCCTTAACTCAACAATGAGTAGATGAGTGTTATGTGTGTGTGTAAATAAATGAACACTGAAATTCAAGTATTATATATATATATATATATATATATATATATATATATATATATATATATCCATCCATCCATCCATTTTCTGCCACTTATTCCCGTTCGGGGTCGCGGGGGGCGCTGGCGCCTATCTCAGCTACAATCGGGCGGAAGGCGGGGTACACCCTGGACAAGTCGCCACCTCATCGCAGGGCCAACACAGATAGACAGACAACATTCACACTCACATTCACACACTAGGGCCAATTTTAGTGTTGCCAATCAACCTATCCCCAGGTGCATATATATATATATATATATATATATATATATATATATATATATATATATATATATAGAGCTAGAATTCACTGAAATCAAGTATTTCTTATATGAAATACTTGACTTGGAGAATCTAGCGGTAAATATAGAATAGAATAGAATGTGCTTTATTGATCCCTGGGGTTTGCTCACAATAAACAATGATAATAATACATAATATAATATATATCATATATTATATATATGGGCGACTTGTCCAGGGTGTACCCCGCCTTCCACCCGATTGTAGCTGAGATAGGCGCCAGCGCCCCCCGCGACCCCAAAAGGGAATAAGCGGTAGAAGATGGATGGATATTATATATATAATATATGAATAATAAAAATATACTCCTTCCCTCTTAACCACGCCCCCAACCACGCCCACCACCTCCCCACTTCCCGAAATCGGAGGTCTCAAGGTTCGCAAATATGAAGTAAATATAGAGCACTAACATCAAACAAATACTTCTGAGTCCATCCATCCATCCATCCATCCATCCATTTCCTACCGCGTGTCGCTTTAGGGGTTGAAACTATTTCGAAGGTGGAAATATACAAGTGGCAGCCATTTTAAGTCCTCAAAACATGCATTAAAACGGCGTACAAAAATCGTTTTTTAATAAACATCTTAGTATCAAAATTGAAGCACTTTCCACCCTAATATTGAGTTATATGAACCAAGTCAAACAGTTTACTTACAAACTTATCTTTCTTGTCGACTTCTCCATTGTCTCATCGTCAAACCGGAAGTGGCCAAAAAAACGAGGCGTGGCATTTTCCTATCGCCACTAGGTGGCAGTAACAGGTGTTGAAGATTGCAAAATTACTTAAACCAGTTTTTTTCAACCTTTTTTAAACTAATAAGGCACATTTTTTGATTGAAAAAAATCCGGAGGCACACCATAAGCAGAAATCATTAAAAAATGAAACTCAGTGGACAATAAAAAGTTGTTGTCGCAATTGTTGGATATGACTTTAAACCAAAGTGCGGCCCGGAGCCATTTACGGCCTGCAGGTCATTTTTTAACGGCCCCACGGCACATTTTAAAAATACGATTGAAAAAAATCAAAACATAAAAAGTGGTATAAAAGAGCAAATGTAAAATGTAACAGGAAAATTTTGCAATGTTTACTCTAATAACACAAAGCTGCCATGCAGGCGGTTTCTTAAAAAAAAATAATAATAATTGAATCAAAATCAATGTCATCATGAATTATTGACATATTCAAGGCTCCAATTACGTCACGTTAAATATTCAACTTTGAGATATTTTTTGGGGGCAAATGTTGGATATTTTGTGTTTGCCATATAAAAAACTGAGCTGTTTTTTTTTAAAGAAGGGCCTAAAATGAATAAACCAAAAATATAAACAACAAAAAAAAAACTTATTATTGACGGATGGATCTGAAGTTGATCTCGAGATTATTGTGTCAAAAGTAAACAGTAAAAAGATGTATAATTTATGTTTTAACACTTTAATAATTTTAGTGTGATTTGTTTTTAAGTGTCGTTGCTCAAAAAATAATAATGAATCAAAATCGATGTCTTTATGAATTATTGACATATTCAAGGCTCCAATTACGTCACGTTAAATATTCAACTTTGAGATATTTTTGGGGGGCAAATGTTGGATATTTTGTGTTTGCCATATAAAAAACTGAGCTGTTTTTTTTTAAAGAAGGGCCAAAAATGAATAAACAAAAAATATAAACAAAAAAAAAAAAACGTATTATTGACGGATAGATCTGAAGTTGATCTCGAGACCATTGTGTTAAAAGTAAACAGTAAAAAAAAAATATGAAAATTAGTAGAACCCTATTAAATGAATGTGTTTTGTTTTTAAGTATCATTGCACCAAAAATAATAGTGAATTAAAATCAATGGTGTTATGATTTTTTTTTTTACCTTTTTATGGCTCTAATTATTATATAATCTCAAATATTCTACTCAAAAAATGTTATTGGGTGAAAATATTGCATATGTTGTGTTTTTTTCTCAAAAAAAAAACAAGGTTTTCTTTGACAAAAAGAGCATCCAACTTAAATATTTAAAAACGTCATATTGACAGATAGACCTAATGTTGATCTAGATATCTAAAACTTAAATAATAATACAAATAATAATACTGAATAATGACACATTTTTAACATTTTATTTTTACCAAAACCCTTTGGGGTCCCCGGGATCAAGCCCGAGTGGAGGCCTAAATGTGTATTTTTTATTCATATATTGTATTGGTTTTTAAAATAAATGGCCCCCGCTTGCTTTGATTTTTCAGTGTACGGCCCTCAGAGGAAAAAGTTTGGACACCCCTGCTTTAAAGCATAACCATGTCTGAAAGTAGATGTACTGTCACCACCTGTCACATCACGCCGTGACTTATTTGGAGTTTTTCTAGCTGTTTTCCTGTGTGTAGTGTTTTAGTTCTTGTCTTGCGCTCCTATTTTGGTGGCTTTTCCTCTATTGTTGGTGTTTTCCTGTAGCAGTTTCATGTCTTCCTTGAACATTATTCCCAGCACCTGCTTTGTTATCGCGATCAAGACTATATTAAGTTGCAGGGACGCTATTCTTCTTTGTGGGGACATTTTTGATTGTCATGTCATGCACGGGAAGTACAAACCCCGTTTCCATATGATTTGGGAAATGGTGTTAGATGTAAATATAAACAGAATACAATAATTTGCAAATCCTTTTCCACCCATATTCAGTTGAATATGCTACAAAGACAACATATTTGATGTTCAAACTCATAAACTTTGTTTTTTTTTTGCAAATAATAATTAACTTTGAATTTCATGGCTGCAACACGTGCCAAAGTAGTTGGGAAAGGGCATGTTCACCACTGAACATGCCCTTGGGAAGTGAGGAAACTAATTGTTAAAGCTTTGAAAGTGGATTTTTTTTCCCATTCTTGTTTTATGTAGAGCTTCAGTCCTTCAACAGTCCGGGGTCTCCGCTGTCCTATTTTACGCTTCATAATGCGCCACACATTTTCCATGGGAGACAGGTCTGGACTGCAGGCAGGCCAGGAAAGTACCCGCACTCTTTTTTTACAAAGCCACGCTGTTGTAACACGTGGCTCGGCATTGTCTTGTTGAAATAAGCAGGGGCGTCCATGATAACGTTGATTAGATGACAACAGCCTGGGCGTCACTATAGACAGCGATTTTAAACTAGACAAACAAGTCAATGGCGTTTTAAAATCGTGTTTTTATCACCTTCGTCTTTTAGTGAAGGTTAATCCGTTTTTATCTCTTAACCTTTTTGAACAAGTCGTGCATGCTTTTATTTCAAGTGGCCTGGACTACTGCAATGCACTTTATGCTGGCATTAGCCAAAAAGCTCTCTCCCGGTTGCAGTTAGTCCAGACTTTTAACAGGGGCCAGGAAACGCCAGCATATAACCCCAATTTTTCAGAGTTTGCACTGGCTCCCTGTTCATTTTAGAATTGATTTTAAAACATTGCTGTTTATTTTTAAATCTTTACATGGACTGGCACCTCAGTATATCTCGGACCTCATCCAAATTTACATCCCTGCGCGCGCTCTGAGGTCCGAGAGCCAGTTCCAGCTCGTGGTGCCCAAGACCAGACTTAAGACCAGGGGAGACAGGGCCTTCTCTGTGGTCGGCCCTAAGCTCTGGAACACTCTGCCGCTCCATGTTCAAACTGCTTCCACAGTGGAGTGTTTTAAGTCTCGTCTTAAGACCCACTTTTATTCTTTGGCTTTTAACACTACGTGAGTTGTGTGGTCCTCTGTCCTCTGTGTTTTTTATACACTTTGATTTCTATTTTACTATTTTAATTGATTTTACCCTTTAAAATAGTTTTTAATCATATTTGTTTTTATATTGTTTTTATTGGTTTTATATTTATTTATTTTTTGTTTTTATTCAGTCATTGGTGGAGCATAATATATATATATATATATTTTTTTATTGTATTTTATTTATTTATTTATTTATTTATATATTTATTTTTTTTATTTTTATTATTTTTTTTACAATTGTTTTTAACATGGCTGTGCAGCACTTTGGAAACGTTATTGTTGTTTAAATGTGCTATATAAATAAAGTGGATTGGATTGGAGTGGATGTAAATATAAACAGAATACAATGATTTGCAAATCCTTTTCAAGCCATATTCAGTTGAATATGCTACAAAGACAACATATTTCATGTTCAAACTCATAAACTTTTTTTTTTTTTTTTGCAAATAATAATTAACTTAGAATTTCATGGCTGCAACACGTGCCAAAGTAGTTGGGAAAGGGCATGTTCACCACTGTGTTACATCACCTTTTCTTTTAACAACACTCAATAAACGTTTGGGAACTGAGGAAACTAATTGTTGAAGCTTTGAAAGTGGAAATTTTTCCCCATTCTTGTTTTATGTAGAGCTTCAGTCCTTCAACAGTCCGGGGTCTCCGCTGTCGTATTTTACGCTTCATAATGCGCCACACATTTTCCATGGGAGACAGGTCTGGACTGCAGGCGGGCCAGGAAAGTACTCGCACTCTTTATTTACGAAGCCACGCTGTTGTAACACGTGGGTCGGCATTGTCTTGCTGAAATAAGCAGGGGCGTCAATGATAACGTTGATTAGATGACAACATATGTTGCTCCAAAACCTGTATGGACCTTTCAGCATTAATGGTGCCTTCACAGATGTGTAAGTTACTTAGCATTTCATGGAAGCTGTTTTATACCCAATCATGGCACCCACCTGTTCCCAATTTGCCTGCACACCTGTGGGATGGTATTCCAGTAAAATATGCAGGGATAAGATGTGTACATATCAAAATATTACTTGAAATCAATTTTTGGATAGCAGCAAAGTGGTCGTTTGGGTAGATTTTACCTTTGTAAAGGGTATTTCAACACGTACACAGTACAGTAGGTTCTTGATTTTGATATATGTAAAGCCCATAAAGGTATTCCAGTAAAATATGCAGAGATGCGATGTGTTAGTGTCAAAATATTACTTGAAATTAATTTTTGGGTAGCAGCAAAGTGGTCGTTAGGGTAGATTTTACCTTTGTAAAGGGTATGTCAACAATTACACAGTACAGTAGGTTCTTGATTTTGATATATGTAATGCCCATAAAAGGTATTCCAGTAAAATATGCAGACATGAGATGTGTTAGTGTCAAAATATTACTTGAAATTAATTTTTGGGTAGCAGGAAAGTAGTTGTTTGGGTAGATTTTAGCTTTGTAAAGGGTATGTCAACAATTACACAGTACAGTAGGTTCTTGATTTTGATATATGTAATGCCCATAAGGGTATTCTAGTAAAATATCCAGACATGATATGTGTCAATATCAAAATATTATTTGAAATTATTTTTGGATCGCCGCAAGGTGGTCGTTAGGGTAGATTTTAGCTTTGTAAAGGGTACTTTAATAAGTAAACAATACAGTAGGTACTTGATTTTGATATATGTAATGCCCATAAGGGTATTCCAGTAAAATATGCAGAGATAATATGTGTCAATATCAAAATATTACTTGAAATCAATTTTTGGATAGCAGCAAAGTGGTTGTTTGGGTAGATTTTAGCTTTGTAAAGGGTATTTCAACAAGTACACAATACAGTAGGTATTGATTATGATATATTTAATCCTCATAAGAGTGTTGTAGTAAAATATGCATGGATGTGATGTGTCAGTATCAAAATATTACTTGAAATTAATTTTTGGGTAGCAGCAAAGTGGTTGTTTGGGTAGATTTTACCTTTGTAAAGGGTACTTTAATAAGTAAACAGTACATTAGGTACTTAATTTTGATATATGTAATGCCCATACTGTAAAGGTATTCCAGTAAAATATGCAGAGATAATACGTGTCAATATCAAAATATTACTTGAAATCAATTTTTGGATAGCAGCAAAGTGGTCGTTTGGGTAGATTTTAGCTTTGTAAAGGGTACTTTTGCTCCATTCTGTCCACTAAAGACGCCGAGATCATTATCCATGCGTTTGTTACGTCTCGTCTCGACTACTGTAACGTATTATTTTCGGGTCTCCCCATGTCTAGCATTAAAAGATTACAGTTGGTACAAAATGCGGCTGCTAGACTTTTGACAAGAACAAGAAAGTTTGATCACATTACGCCTATACTGTATATACCTTTATATACATATATACATACATATATACCTATACTGTATATACCTTTATATACATATATACATACATATATACCTATACTGTATATACCTTTATATACATATATACATACATATATACCTATACTGTATATACCTTTATATACATATATACATACATATATACCTGTACTGGCTCACCTGCACTGGCTTCCTGTGCACTTAAGATGTGACTTTAAGGTTTTACTACTTACGTATAAAATACTACACGGTCTAGCTCCATCCTATCTTGCCGATTGTATTGTACCATATGTCCCGGCAAGAAATCTGCGTTCAAAAGACTCCGGCTTGTTAGTGATTCCCAAAGCCCAAAAAAAGTCTGCGGGCTATAGAGCGTTTTCCGTTCGGGCTCCAGTACTCTGGAATGCCCTCCCGGTAACAGTTCGAGATGCTACCTCAGTAGAAGCATTTAAGTCTCACCTTAAAACTCATTTGTATACTCTAGCCTTTAAATAGACCTCCTTTTTAGATCAGTTGATCTGCCGCTTCTTTTCTTTCTCCTATATCCCCCCCTCCTTTGTGGAGGGGGTCCGGTCCGATGACCATGGATGAAGTACTGGCTGTCCAGAGTCGGGACCCAGGATGGACCGCTCGCCTGTGTATCGGTTGGGGACATCTCTATGGTGCTGATCCGCCTCCGCTTGAGATGGTCTCCTGTGGACGGGACTCTCGTTGCTGTCTTGGATACGCTTTGGACTGAACTCTCGCGGCTGTGTTGGAGCCACTATGGATTGAACTTTCACAGTATCATGTTAGACCCGCTCCACATCCATTGCTTTCGGTCCCCTAGAGGGGGGGGGGGGTTGCCCACATCTGAGGTCCTCTCCAAGGTTTCTCATAGTCAGCATTGTCACTGGCGTCCCACTGGATGTGAATTCTCCCTGCCCACTGGGTGTGAGTTTTCCTTGCCCTTTTGTGGGTTCTTCCGAGGATGTCGTAGTCGTAATGATTTGTGCAGTCCTTTGAGACATTTGTGATTTGGGGCTATATAAATAAACATTGATTGATTGATTGATTGATACTTTAATAAGTAAACAGTACAGTAGGTACTTGATTTTGATATATTTAATCCTCATAAGAGTGTTCTAGTAAAATATGCATGGATGTGATGTGTCAGTATCAAAATATTACTTGAAATCAATTTTCGGATAGCAGCAAAGTGGTGGTTTGTGTAGATTTTAGCTTTGTAAAGGGTATTTCAACAAGTAAACAGTACAGTAGGTACTTGATTTTGATATATGTAAAGCCCATTAAGGTATTCCAGTAAAATATGCAGATATGAGATGTGTTAGTGTGAAAATATTAGTTGAAATTAATTTTTGGATAACAGCAAAGTGGTCGTTTGGGTAGATTTTAGCTTTGTAAAGGGTATGTCAACAAGTAAACAGTACAGTAGGTACTTGATTTTGATATATGTAATGCCCATAAAGGTATTCCAGTAAAATATGCAGAGATGAGATGTGTTAGTGTCAAAATATTACTTGAAATCAATTTTTGGATAGCAGCAAAGTGGTCGTTTGGGTAGATTTTAGCTTTGTAAAGGGTATGTCAACAATTATACAGTACAGTAGGTTCTTGATTTTGATATATGTAATGCCCATAAGGGTATTCCAGTAAAATATCCAGACATGAGATGTGTCAATATCAAAATATTACTTGGAATACATTTTTGAATGACAATAAAAAGGAAGTCTAAGTCTACTATTTCAATTATCGTCTTAGTTTATCTTTGAAGTTTCTTAATGATATCGTGTTAACTTGTGCATTTTGAGTGACGTAGACCCAAACTATGCCGATATGACGTCTGCTGGTGTCAATGTGTAATGTATATTTGCTTTTTAGCACCAACAGCGATCCAAAAACACAAGTCTCAGGCCTTTCTCTACATTATCTCCATCAGATGAACTGCTGTCTGCTGCTTCTGATGTCATTGTTGGAACATGTGATAAAAGCTGCTTAATGCTCCGAAGAGCTCAATCAATACTCAAGTTGAGCTGAATGTATTGAGTTGTAAATCTGCTATTTGGCGTTGAAAAATGGGGATTTTTTTTTTTTTTTTTTACACCACTCAAACTGTCTCCGCGGTTATCAATAATATGTCCGAATCTCTCCGACTCGACTCGACCTTGCAGACTCCGGGGACGAAAGGCTCAGACTGCTCAAATTTGACTTTGGGTTCCTTCCGCCAGGCTTTAGACGGATCACAGGACTCCTTCGCCAAGGCTTTTTGTCTTTTCGAATGTTATCTCGCTAACACACGCGTGACACAGAAACACAAAGGCAATATGGGCCCTAATCTTCTGTGGAAACCGGCACAGGACAAGATCAAAAGTAAAACTAAAAAAAAAATGCTTTGGTCGAGGACATCTGCTCCCAATTAAGGACATTGTGCGAAAGGACATCGGTGGAAAATGTTCTAAAAAGAACTGTCTATAAAGAAACGATGGTATATTTTAATGCCGTACAATGCTAGCTATATTTAAGGATCGGAACCAGTACCGACGTAAACATTGTATAACAGTGATTTGGTATTGGTATCAGATTTTGTGCAAAACTCGACAGCAAGTAAAACGTGATATTTTCTTGAATTTTACTAAAAAAAATAAACTAAGTGCGAGCAGTTACACAACAGTTAAGCATACAATAGCACATCAGCTAAACATTCCTTCATTTACAAACCCCGTTTCCATATGAGTTGGGAAATTGTGTTAGATGTAAATATAAACAGAATACAATGATTTGCAAATCATTTTCAAGCCATATTCAGTTGAATATGCTACAAAGACAACATATTTGATGTTCAAACTCATAAACTTAATTTTTTTTGCAAACAATAATTAACTTAGAATTTCATGGCTGCAACACGTGCCAAAGTAGTTGGGAAAGGGCATGTTCACCACTGTGTTACATCACCTTTTCTTTTAACAACACTCAATAAATATTTGGGAACTGAGGAAACTAATTGTTGAAGCTTTGAAAGTGGAATTATTTACCATTCTTGTTTTATGTAGAGCTTAAGTTGTTGTCGTATTTTACGCTTCATAATACGCCACACATTTTAGAAAGGAGACATGTCTGGACTGCAGGCGGGCCAGGAAAGTACCTGCACTCTTTTTTTACGAAGCCACGCTGTTGTAACACGTGGCTTGGCATTGTTTTGCTGAAATAAGCAGGGGCGTCCATGATAACGTTGCTTGGATGACAACATATGTTGCTCCAAAACCTGTATGTACCATTCAGCGTTAATGGTGCCTTCACAGATGTGTAAGTTACCCATGCCTTGGGCACTAATGCACCCCCATACCATCACACATGCTGGCTTTTCAACTTTGCGCCTATAATAATGCGGATGGCTATTTTCCTCTTTTTTCCGGAGGACACCACGTAGACAGTTTCCAAATATAATTTGAAATGTGGACTTGTCAAACCACAGAACACTTTTCCACTTTGCATCAGTCCATCTTAGGTGAGCTCGGGCCCAGCGAAGCTGACGGCGTTCCTGGGTGTTGTTGATAAATGGCTTTGGCTTTGCATAGTAGAGCTTTAACTTGCACTTACAGATGTAGCGACCAACTGTAGCTACTGACGGCGGTTTTATGAAGTGTTCATGAGCCCATGTGGTGATATCCTTTACACACTGATGTCGGATTTTGATGCAGTACCGCCTGAGGGATCAAAGGTGCGTAATATCATCGCTTACGTGCAGTGATTTCTCCAGATTCTCTGAACCTTTTGATGATTTTACGGACCGTAGATGGTAAAATCCCTAAATTCCTTGCAATATCGTTGAGAAATGTTGTTCTAAAACTGTTCGACAATTTGCTTACAAAGTGGTGACCCTCACCCCATCCTTGTTTGTGAATTACTTAGCATTTCATGGAAGCTGCTTTTAGACCCAATCATGGCACCCACCTGTTCCCAATTAGCCTGCACACCTGTGGGATGTTCCAAATAAGTGTTTGATGAGCATTCGTCAAATTTATTAATATTTATTGCCACCTTTCCCAACTTCTTTGTCACGTGTTGCTGGCATCAAGTTCTAAAGTTTATTTGCAAAAAAAAAAAAAAGTTTATGAGTTTGAACATGAAATATGTTGTCTTTGTAGCATATTCAACTGAATATGGCTTGAAAAGGATTTGCAAATCATTGTATTCTGTTTATATTTACATCTAACAATTTCCCAACTCATATGGAAACGGGGTTTGTAATATCCTAGGGACGTCTCTGACATTGAGCACCATTAAAAAGTACAGATTTGACACCAGTATCGCTTCAAATGGAGTGGATACCATCCCTACGTATGATACATAAACAAATCCAGTTGAATAAAGTCTGCATAAAAGCCAAACAAATAATCCTAAATGATTTCATCTCAGGACCTGAACAAGCTGACTGCTGTGAAGATAACGAAATGAACCAAATTCAATTGGAATTCCCATTGGACACAAAGAGTAGTGGGGGCGGTTTAGCTCGGTTGGTAGAGTGGCCGTGCCAGCAACTTGAGGGTTGCAGGTTCAATTCCCGCGTCCACCATTCTAATCACTGCCGTTGTGTCCTTGGGCAAGACACTTTACCCACCTGCTCCCAGTGCCACTCACACTGGTTTGAATGTAACTTAGATATTGGGTTTCACTATGTAAAGCGCTTTGAGTCACTAGAGAAAAAGCGCTATATAAATATAATTCACTTCACACTGCACTTCACTACTGATCATTTCTCCTCTTTTTGGTTGTATGCTAGTAAACTGTGTGTTAACCTTGAAGCTTTAGGAATGTAAGGAGTAGCTATACTCCCTTCTTATCTCTTCCTGTCTCAGGCTAAGCAGAACAATAGATATGTGTATTCGTTCCGGTGGGTGGGGGCGAGGGAGATATTGAAGAAGACAGTTCTTCCGTAAGGTTTTCGGATCAACTAGGCGACGCGAATTGAATGTGTTGTTTTTCAGGTTGGTCTCTCCAAAGCTTTGGAATAAATTGCGAAATACCTATTCTGTTCTGGGTCCATCCATCCATCCATTTTTGATGGCTTGTTCTGTTTGGGGTCGCGGGGGGTGCTGGTGCCTATCTCAGCTACAATCGAGTGGAAGGCGGGGTACACCCTGGACAAGTCGCCACCTCATCGCAGGGCCAACACAAATAGACAGACAACATTCACACACTAAGGCCAATTTTGTGTTGCCAAACAACCTATCCCCAGGTTATCATTTAAAATCAGCTCATGTGTCATTAAAAGAAGTTGGGATTGACCAGCAACTTTAATTCCCTTGGAGGAACATCTGGTCTAAACGCAACAAACGTCACTAGGAGTTCTTTATAACCGGCATAGCTCGGTTGGTAGAGTGGCCGTGTCAGCAACTTGAGGGTTGCAGGTTCGATTCCCGCGTCCACCATCCTAGTCACTGCCGTTGTGTCCTTGGGCAAGACACTTTAACCACCTGCTCCCAGTGCCACCCACACTGGTTTGAATGTAACTTAGATATTGGGTTTCACTATGTAAAGCGCTTTGAGTCACTAGAGAAAAAGCGCTATAAAAATATAATTCACTTCACACTGCACTTCACTACTGATCATTTCTCCTCTTTTTGGTTGTATGCTAGTAAACTGTGTGTTAACCTTGAAGCTTTATGAATGTAAGGAGTAGCTATACTCCCTTCTTATCTCTTCCTGTCTCAGGCTAAGCAGAACAATAGATATGTGTATTTGTTCCGGTGGGTGGGGGCGAGGGAGATATTGAAGAAGACAGTTCTTCCGTAAGGTTTTCAGATCAACTAGGCGACGCGAATTGAATGTGTTGTTTTTTAGGTTGGTCTCTCCAAAGCTTTGGAATAAATTGCGAAATACCTATTCTGTTCTGGGTCCATCCATCCAACCATTTTTTACGGCTTGTTCCGTAAAAGAAGTTGGGATTGACCAGCAACTAGAGAAAAAGCGCTATATAAATATAATTCACTTCACACTGCATGTCACTACTGATCATTTCTCCCTACTAAACCAACCCAAAACACAACCTGATTTCACAGCAAGACTCCTGTTTCCTTTATCAGCTGCCGGTTCTGTTTACCGAGCACTAACAACTGGCAAATAAACCATCCGGATCCGGCGCCAATAACCATTAACCAGCACGGTGTAGCTTTCAATTAGATGACCGTGGTTGCAAAATTCCAGGAAAAGGCCAGGCAGTTTTTTTTACCCCCCAAAACGCCGGACGGAGCCGTTGAAATGTGATTACAGCTGGGGATCGATCTGAGGGATCCTACGCACCGGCTGCCTCATAACGGCCTATCGATCCAGCTCACGCATACATATATGTGCCGGCTAAAAGATCCATTATAAAGCAAAGGGAACCTTTTTCAATTCAAAGTAACAGACGAGTGGGAAAAAAAAATCGAAATCTGTCAAATTGGGTTTTCAATTTAGCTTAAAACCAAGACGGGACGCCCGAGCGCCCCGTAAAACATGAGCCCGAGAACGGGCTTAGAACATTCCCAGGGACGTCTCTGGCATTGACGTGCTTCGCCGGCTCCTCGGGTGATTAGTTCCAGGGTTAACTGTGTCAGTGCCAGGAACGACGCTTAAAACCCCCAACTATGTCCAATCAAACCAAACAAAAGGGCAAAAACTCAAGAGCTTTATCAATCCATCGCAACTCTATTTTTCACAATGATTTCAGTGAGGGAAGAGTGGATGGTGAGATCGACAGGCGGATCGGTGCAGCGTCTTCAGTAATGCGGACGTTGGACCGATCCGTTGTGGTGAAGAAGGAGCTGAGCCGGAAGGCAAAGCTCTCAATTTACCGGTCGATCTACGTTCCCATCCTCACCTATGGTCATGAGCTTTGGGTCATGACCGAAAGGATAAGATCACAGGTACAAGCGGCCCAAATGAGTTTCCTCTCCCTTAGAGATAGGGTGAGAAGCGTGGGTCTCTCCCTTAGAGATAGGGTGAGAAGCTTGGGTCCCTCCCTTAGAGTTAGGGTGAGAAGCTTGGGTCTCTCTCTTAGAGACAGGGTGAGAAGCTAGGGTCTCTCCCTTAGAGATAGGGTGAGAAGCTTGGGTCTCTCCCTTAGAGATAGGATGAGAAGCTTGGGTCTCTCCCTTAGAGGTAGGGTGAGAAGCTTGGGTCTCTCCCTTAGAGGTAGGGTGAGAAGCTTGGGTATCTCCCTTAGAGATAGGGTGAGAAGCCTGGGGCTCTCCCTTAGAGATAGGGTGAGAAGCTTGGGTCTCTCCCTTAGAGATAGGGTGAGAAGCTTGGGTCTCTCCCTTAGAGGTAGGGTGAGAAGCTTGGGTCTCTCCCTTAGAGATAGGGTGAGAAGCTTGGGCCTCTCCCTTAGAGATAGGATGAGAAGCTTGGGTCTCTCCCTTAGAGGTAGGGTGAGAAGCTTGGGTCTCTCCCTTAGAGGTAGGGTGAGAAGCTTGGGTCTCTCCCTTAGAGATAGGGTGAGAAGCCTGGGGCTCTCCCTTAGAGATAGGGTGAGAAGCTTGGGTCTCTCCCTTAGAGATAGGGTGAGAAGCTTGGGTCTCTCCCTTAGAGATAGGGCGAGAAGCTCTGTCATCCGGGAGGAACTCAAAGTAAAGCCGCTGCTCCTCCACATGGAGAGGAGCCAGATGAGGTGGTTCGGGCATCTGGTCAGGATGCCACCCGAACGCCTCCCTAGGGAGGTGTTTAGGGCACGTCCAACCGGTAGGAGGCCACGGGGAAGACCCAGGACACGTTGGGAAGACTATGTCTCCCGGCTGGCCTGGGAACGCCTCGGGATCCCCCGGGAAGAGCTAGACGAAGTGGCTGGGGAGAGGGAAGTCTGGGTTTCCCTGCTTAGGCTGTTGCCCCCGCGACCTGACCTCGGATAAGCGGAAGAAGATGAATGGATAGATGGATGGACAATGATTTCCCCAGATGCTCTTCACTCTCCATTTCCAAATCTCATACAAACCCCGTTTCCATATGAGTTGGGAAATTGTGTTAGATGTAAATATAAACAGAATACAATGATTTGCAAATCCTTTTCAACCCATATTCAGTTGAATATGCTACAAAGACAACATATTTGATGTTCAAATTCATAAACATTATTTTCTATTTTTATGCAAATAATAATTAACTTAGAATTTCATGGCTGCAACACGTGCCAAAGTAGTTGGGAAAGGGCATGTTCACCACTGTGTTACATCACCTTTTCTTTTAACAACACTCAATAAACGTTTGGGAACTGAGGAAACTAATTGTTGAAGCTTTGAAAGTGGAATTCTTTCCCGTTCTTGTTTTATGTAGAACTTCAGTCGTTCAACAGTCGTATTTTACGCTTCATAATGCGCCACACATTTTCCATGGGAGACAGGTCTGGAAAAGTACCCGCACTCTTTTTTTTACGAATCCACGCTGTTGTAACATGTGCTGGATGTGCCCTGGCATTGTCTTGTTCCCAATTAGCCTGCACACCTGTGGGATGTTCCAAATAAGTGTTTGATGAGCATTCCTCAACTTTATCAGTATTTATTGCCAACCTTTCCCAACTTCTTTGTCATGTATTGCTGGCATCAAATTCTAAAGTTAATGATTATTTGCCAAAAAAATAAAGTTTATGAGTTTGAACATCAAATATGTTGTCTTTGTAGTGCATTCAATTGAATTTGGGTTGAAAATGATTTGCAAATCATTGTATTCTGTTTATATTTACATCTAACCAGAGGTGGGTAGTAACGCGCTACATTTACTGCGTTACATCTACTTCAGTAACTTTTGGGATAAATTGTACTTCTACGAGTAGTTTTTATATAACATACTTTTACTTTTACTTGAGTATATTTATAGAGAAGAAAACCTACTTTTACTCCGCTCCATTTATCTACAATCAGGTCGTTACTCGCTACTTTTTTTTTATCGATCTGTTAATGCACGTTTTGTTTGTTTTGATTTTGTCAGACACGCATTGAAAGTAGGAACTACACATGCCTGCGTTTCACCAATCAAATGCAGGCACTGGTGACGTTGGACCAATCAAACAAAACCAGGCGGTCACATGACCGTCACATGTGGAATCCGACCTAAAAAGTTGAAAAACTTATTGGGGTGTTACCATTTAGTGGTCAATTGTAGGGAATATGTACTGTACTGTGCAATCTAATAATAAAAGTTTCAATCAAAAGTGTAAAGGAAAAAAGACACTTTTTATTTCAACCGTACTTCCCGTCAAAAGCCTAAAGACTGATCGCACAGTTCCTGTCTTCACAATAAAAGCGCCGCTCCATTGCGCCTGCGCTAACAAAATAAGAGTCTCCGAAAGCCAGCGCAAACAAGCTAGCAAGCTACGGAGTTTGCCGCCAATGTATTTCTTGTAAAGTGTACAAAAACCAATATGGAAGCTGGACAAATAAGATGCCAAAAACCAACGACTTTCATGTGATATTAGACAGAAAAGAGGAACTTTTTTTTCTCCTCCATTTGAAAACGTGGACATTATCAGCACTGTCTGATTCCAATCAATGCAAGTCATCAGAATCAGGTAATACACCAACTTATATTCTTGTCTTCATGAAAGATAGGAATCTATATGTTAAACATGCATGTATATTCATTAAAACACCTTTAACATGTCAACAAAAACGGCAAAATAAAAAACTATAAATTATATACTGTATATATATATATATATATATGATATGTGTGTGTGTATATATGAGGTAGATCACCTCGACTTGGTCATTTATTAAGTAATTGATTAACGTTGAAAAACTTATTGGGGTGTTACCATTTAGTGTTCAATTGTACATAATATGTACTGTACTGTGCAATCTACTAGTACAAGTTTCAATCAATCAATCAAAAGTGTAAAGGAAAAAAGACACTTTATTTCAACCGTACTTCCCGTCACAAGCCTAAAGACTGATCGCACACTTCCTGTCTTCACAATAAAAGTGCTTTTTTTCCTCCTCCATTTGAAAACCGGGACGTTATCAGCACTATACTGTCTGATTCCAATCAATGCAAGTCATCAGAATCAGGTAATACACCAACTTATATTCTTGTCTTCATGAAAGATAGGAATCTATATGTTAAACATGCATGTATATTCATTAAAACAACAAAAACGGCAAAATAAAAAACTATAAATTATATACTGTATATATAAATGTACATATATATATATATATATATATATATATGATATTTTTGTGTATATATGATATGTGTGTGTGTGTATATATATATGAGGTAGATCACCTCGACTTGGTCATTTATTAAGTAATTGATTAACGTTGAAAAACTTATTGGGGTGTTACCATTTAGTGGTCAATTGTACAGAATATGTACTGTACTGTGCAATCTACTAATAAAAGTTTCAATCAATCAATCAATCAATCAATCAATAAATGCCTACTGAGCCTATGGTGCTGTTAAGTTATTGAGGCTCAATTGGCCTTAATTTTTTTATTTTAATGTATTATTATTTAATATATATTATTGTTTTAGTTGCTTAAGAGATATTCCTGGCTCTGAATTAGCTCATTGCTATTTTTATGTTTTTGTGCATTACTTGTTGCCGTAATCATTAAACAAACAGGTTACTCATCAGTTACTCAGTACTTGAGTAGTTTTTTCACAACATACTTTTTACTTTTACTCAAGTAAATATTTGGATGACTACTCCTTACTTTTACTCGAGTAATAAATCTCTAAAGTAACAGTACTCTTACTTGAGTACAATTCCTGGCTACTCTACCCACCTCTGCATCTAACACAATTTCCCAACTCATATGGAAACGGGGTTTGTAATTTTTCGTGCAATCCTTTTGGACAACTGCTTTATTAAAGGAGATTCCAGAAGAGTCCGGATCCTTTTCCTGCCAACTTCAAAAACAAGTCTTCATCGCATGTGTCGGTCATACAAACTTTGTCACTTAAAGTTAAAGTATCCATGATTTTCAAACACACACTAGGTGTGGCAAAATTATTCTCTGCATTTGATCGCCCTTGATCACCTCCTGGGAGGTGAGGGAAGCAGTGAGCAGCAGCGGTGGCCGCGCCCAGGAATCATTTTTTGGTGTCTTTAACCCCCAATTCCAACCCTTGATGCTGAGTGCCAAGCAGGGAGGTAATGGGCCCAATTTTTATAATCTTGGGTATGACTCGGCCGGGATTTGAACTCACGACCTACCAATGCGGCTCTTTGATCTCTCTAATGTGGCGCAACTGCATAATTCCCGAGCCCACCGAGCATCCCGAGAGATTTCCGGAGTTTGATGCCTTTCTCAGAAATCACCCGGGGGGCAATATTCTCCGATTTTCACCTACTCGACAAAATAGAGGGCGTGCCCTGATGGCAAGTCTTTCACAGTCCACTAAAATTTGACATTTACACAATTCTATCTACGTGCCAGCCGGTCACATGTAGTATGCAGATTCTGTTGATACACAAAAGTGACTGCAAGGCATAGTTACTCAACAGCCATACAGGTTACACTGAGAGTTGTGATACAAACAACTTTAACACTCTTACTAATATGCGCCACACTGTCAACCCACACCAAACAAGAATGACAAACACATTTCGGGAGAACATCTGCATTTTAACACAACATAAACGCAACAGGACAAATACCCAGAATCCCATGCATCCCTAAATTAACCGGGCTACATTATACACCCCGCACTAGCACAACCCCGCCCACCTCAACCGACGCACGGAGAGTTGGGGGTTTGGTGCTAGCGGGGGTGTATAATGTAGCCCGGAATAGTTATGGATGCATGGGATTCTGGGTATTTGTTCTGTTGCGTTTATGTTGTGTTACAGTGAGGATGTTCTCCAGAAATGTGTTTGTCATTCTTCTTTGGTGTGGGTTCACAGTGTGGCGCATATTAGTGCGAGTGTTAACTCTCAGTGTAACCTGTATGGTTGTTGAACAAGGATGCGTTGCAGTCTTCTAAGTGTGTCTATGGAAGCCACATTCAACTCGTGGCTGGGCTGTGTTAGATATTTGTACATGTTGTTGAGGGCGATAAATATAGCGCCTTCATAGCAAGCTCGTATTACTGGCGAAGGACGAAAATCAGCATACATTTGCGAGAATAGTTACTCTGAAATTAGGGAGTCTCCTGGAAAGTTTGGGAGGGTTGGCAAGTGTGATGTTGTCAAACGGCATTCATTTAAAACTCGCGGGCTGCACTAACATTACATTTTTATATTAGATGCGGGGTGCGAGTCTGAGACCCTTGGTAAATAAAGTGTTATCGGCTTACTGGTTGTATAATAAGGCCATGCAGAATAAGGCATCAATAAGTACTTAATAATCACTAATTAAGAGCCAATATGTTACTAATTTGCATGTTAATAAGCACCCCCAGCACCAGGACAAGTGGTAAAAAATGGATGGATGGATGGATGGGTGTTCCCCATACTAAAGTGTTACCAGCTTACTGGTTGTATAATAAGGCCATGCAGAATAAGGCATAAATAAGTACATAATAATGACTAATTAAGCCATTATGTTACTAATTTGCATGTTAATAAGCGACTAATTAATGGTGAATATGTTCCCCATACTAAAATGTTACTGGCTTTGTGGTTGTATAATAAGGCCATGCAAAAGAAGGCATTAATAAGTACGTAATAATTACTAATTAAGAGCCAATATGTTACTAATTTGCATGTTATTAATTTAAGGGTGAATATGTTCTCCATACTAAAGTGTTACTGGCTTTGTGGTTGTATAATAAGGCCATGCAGAATAAGGCATAAATAAGTACATACTAATGACTAATTAAGCCAGTATGTTACTAATTTGCATGTTAATAAGCAACTAAATAATGGTGAATATGTTCGCCATACTAAAGTGTTACTGGCTTACTGGTTGTATAATAAGGCCATGCAAAAGAAGGCATTAATAATTATTTAATAATCACTAATTAAGAGCCAATATGTTACTAATGTGCATGTTAATAAGCAACTAAATAATGGTGAATTTAAGGACCCCCAGCGATCCTGTACGGGACAAGCGGTAGAAAATGGATGGATGGATGGATGGATGGATGGATGTTCCCCATACTAAAGTGTAACTGGCTTACTGGTTGTATAATAAGGCCATGCAGGATAAGGCATTAATAAGTACTTAATAATGACTAATTAAGAGCCAATATGTTACTAATTTGCATGTTAATAAGCACGCCCAGCACCCCAAATGGGACAAGTGGTAGAAAATGGATGGATGGATGGATGGATGTTCCCCATACTAAAATGTTACTGGCTTTGTGGTTGTATAATAAGGCCATGCAGGATAAGGCATTTATAAGTATTTAATAATGACTAATTAAGCCAATATGTTACTAATGTGCATGTTAATAAGCAACTAAATAATGGTGAATATAAGGACCCCCAGCGATCCCGTACGGAACAAGCGGTAGAAAATGGATGGATGTTCCCCATACTAAAGTGTTACTGGCTTACTGGTTGTATAATAAGGCCATGCAGAATAAGGCATTAATAAGTATTTATTAATGAGCAACTAAACCAATATTTTACTAATTTGCATGTTAATTAGCAACTAATTAATAGTGAATATGTTCCCCATACTAAAGTGTTACTGGCTTTGTGGTTGTATAATAAGGCCATGCAGGATAAGGCATCAATAAGCACTTGATAATGACTAATTAAGCCAATATTTTACTAATTTTCATGTTAATTAGCAACTAATTATTGGTGAATAAAAGCACCCCCTGCAACTCCGAATGGGACAAGCGGTAGGAAATGGATGGATGTTCCCCATACTAAAGTGTTACCGGCTAACTGGTTGTATATTAAAGATGCGCGGTTTGCGGTCTCATCCGCGGATAAACCGCGGGTCGGGCGGGTGACATGACGAAAAAATAGATTTTTAATTATATTCGGGCGGGTGGCGGTTGAACCATGCGGAAATATTTGATATACATGGTTCTGTGATCGGTACCCTTTACCATTTAAAGGGCCGTTTAAGACCCGTGTCACTAAGTGAAGAAGTCAATATGAGACGCTAATATTCTCTAGAATGACTGCCGGCAGTCACCCAGATAATGAGTTTTAGGGCGTGTTATGAAGTCATTGGCTTTGTCGCCCTCTACAACATGTACTATCTGCTTGTCAGTCCAGCAACATGTTATGTGTGACTTCTGCGGCAACACGCACACGACTGCAAGGCATACTGGGTGACACAGAGTACACTAATGGTTGTGATATAAACAATTTTAACACTCCTAGTAATATGCGCCACGCTGTGAAGCCACACCAAACACGATTGACAAACACATTTCGGGAGAACATCCTCCCAGTAACACAACATAAATGAAACACAACAAATACCCAGAATCCTTTGTATCCATGACATTTCCTGACTATTTTATACGCCCCGCTAGCTTACAAGTCATTATTAATAAGTAATTAATAATGACTAGTTAAAAGCCGATATGTTACTAATTTGCATGTTAATAAGCAACTAATAAATGGTGATTATGTTCCCCATACTAAAGTGTTACCTAATTTTTTTTATGATTTCTGCCGGCGATGTGCCTCCGTATTTTTTTCAATGAAAAAAATGTGCCTTGGCTCAAACAAGGTTGGACTAAAGAGAATAAAAATAAATATTACAACCTATTTATGTGTGTTTTTAAAAAAAACAACAACTGGTGTGAGTTTTTGTAAAGTAGGCCCAACATATGCACATGCATGAGTGTGTGTGTGTGCGTGTGTGTGTGTGTTGCATGCTCGTCAGTCGCACGCATTTGTTTGTCTGGCTTCCGCGGCAACACTCACACAACTACAAGGCATACTGGGTGACACGGAGTACACAAATAGTTGTTATATAAACAATTGTAACACTCCTAGTAATATGCGCCACGCTGTGAAGCCACACCAAACAATATTGACAAACACATTTCGGAAGAACATCCTCCCAGTAACACAACATAAACGCAACACAACAAATACCCAGAATCCTTTGTATCCATGACAAATCCTGACTATTTTATACCCCCGCTAGCTTAACTAGTCATTATTAATAAGTAATTAATAATGACTAGTTAAGAGCCGATATGTTACTAATTTGCATGTTAATAAGCAACTAATCAATGGTGATTATGTTCCCCATACTAAAGTGTTACCTCATTTTTTTAAATGATTTCTGCCGGCGATGTGCCTCCGTATTTTTTTCAATGAAAAAAATGTGCCTTGGCTCAAACAAGGTTGGACTAAAGAGAATAAAAATAAATATTAAAACCTATTGTGAATTGAATTATATTTTTACATAGCGCTTTTCTCTAGTGACTCAAAGCGCTTTACATAGTGAAACCCAATATCTAAGTTACATTTAAAGCAGTGTGGGTGGCACTGGGAGCAGGTGGGTAAAGTGTCTTGCCCAAGGACACAACGGCAGTGACTAGGGTGGCGGAAGCGGGAATCGAACCTGCAACCCTCAAGTTGCTGGCACGGCCACTCTACCAACCGAGCTATGCCACTATTCATGTGCGTTTAAAAAAAACTGGTGTGAGTTTTTGAAAAGTAGGCCCAACATATGCACATGCATGAGTGTGTGTTGCATGCTCGTCAATCGCACGCATTTCTTTGTCTGGGCGGATTTAATTCCCAGCCGCGTGGCTTTGGCTCATTATTCATCAGCCACGGTGCTCCGAAACCCCTCCTGAGGGCTGGGCATGCTGGGAGATTAAACAAGGCATACGAGCATGCACACACGCACAACATTTACAAAACTACGTGCACACAACAGAAAAAAAAAACCCCAACACACACACAAACCAAAATCTGCGGCGGGCGCCGCCTAATGGATTGCGTCAGCGTGCGGGATGAAGAATGAAGGCCGTGCTGAGGGAGTGTGGACCTGGAGGACGGAGCCGTGGTGTCACTTACATTGGAAGTAAAGTTCCTCGTCTCCCTCTTGAGAAGCTTTGCTGTAGCCGCATTGTCTAAGAAAAAAGCAAAAAAAGGCGAAACAAAGAGACATCAGATCGTGTTTTATCGCAGTCGGGAGACACAAACAAGCATCAGACGCTGTTTATCTTGCGGGTGGTGCAGTAACTGAGATGAGAAGGTGGAGATGGAAGACAATAGCGATACGGAAGACCCTGATGTGGTGCCACTGATGAAGTGAATTATATTTATATAGCGCTTTTTCTCTAGTGACTCAAAGTGCTTTACATAGTGAAACCCAATATCTAAGTTACATTTAAACCAGTGTGGGTGGCACTGGGAGCAGGTGGGTAAAGTGTCTTGCCCAAGGACACAACGGCAGTAACTAGGATGGCATAAGCAGGAATCGAACCTGCAACCCTCAAGTTGAGGCACAGCCGTTCTACCAACCGAGCATGAGAAGTGATCCCGGGCTGAATAGCGTATTTAGCAGGGGTCGGGAACCTTTTTGGCTGAGAGAGCCATGAAAGCCAAATATTTAAAAATGTATTTCCGTGAGAGCCATATCATATTCTAAAGTTAATTATTGTTTGCAACAAAAAAAAAATGTTTATCAGTTTGAACATCAAATATGTTGTCTTTGTAGCATATTCAACTGAATATGGCTTGAAAAGGATTTGCAAATCATTGTATTCTGTTTATATTTACATCTAACACAATTTCCCAACTCATATTTGAAGACAATCTGAGTTAGGATGACCTTTTTGTTGGATGCGTACGTCCAACAAAACAAGCACATTCCACACCACTATGAGTTTGTCACACTGAGGGGTTCATAACGGCGAGCAAAAAATGTTTATAGCCGCCAGCATTGACAGGGATCCTAATAACTGTGTCAGGTAACCATTTTTCATGGATAACAACATGGAAAGAGGACATCAATCACTCTGGTGTAAAAATTAAAGCGGCCCTGCAGAGTTTGTTATTAGGCGTATCTTTGAGGACAGAAAAAACATATTGAAGGACTGTCCTTCCACTGCTTTCCGTCTGCCCGTCTTCATTAATCACAGTGATGGCTCGCAAGTTGATCACAATCCATTAGGAGGTGTTGGCTGACCTCTCGTTTGTTTGCATTTTGACAGAAAATGATCTGCTTTAGCATCTGACTGTGAACATTTGAAGTAGCAGTAAATCAGAGTTTATGCTAGGGGTGTAACGGTACGTGTGTTTGTATTGAACCATGTTGGTACCGGGGTTCCGGTTCGGTTCGGAGGCGTACCAAACGAGTTTCTACACGAACATATGAAGTAGCCGCCAAAGCTAAAGTATTAACAAGCTGCAGTTTAGCTGTGTTGGCCCTGCGATGAGGTGGCGACTTGTCCAGGGTGTACGCTGCCTTCCACTCGATTGTAGCTGAGATAGGCACCAGCACCCCGCACGACCCCAAACAGAACAAGCTGTAAAAAAATGGATGGATGGATGGACCCAGAACAGAATAGGTATTTTGCAATTTATTCCAAAGCTTTGGAGAGACCAACCCAAAAAACAACACATTCAATTCGCGTCACCTAGTTGATCTGAAAACCTTACGGAAGCACTGTCTTCTTCAATATCTCCCTCGCCCCCACCCACCGGAACAAATACACATATCTATTCTGCTTAGCCTGAGACAGGAAGAGATAAGAAGGGAGTATAGCTACTCCTTACATTCCTAAAGCTTCAAAGTTAACACGCAGTTTACTAGCATACAACCAAAAAGAGAAAAAAATGGAAAAACACTAGCTGTTTTCAAATATGACTATGAATATAAAGAAATAACTTTTAAATATGGACATATGTAGATATCTATCTCCGTCATGTTCTAGAAACAAACTGCAGTTCAGCTCGCTCGCAGTCCTGGCTTGAGGTGAAGGCTAATTAACTTTTAGGGTAACGTTAGCTCATTTTGCGGTGTGTGTGTTAGCTCATTGTGCGGTGTTTGTGTGTGTATGCTAGTGATATAATAATGTAAGTGAATCATAAAGCCTACATGAACTCCATGGTGTTCAGGGATGAATAGTCTCTCCTATTGCTATTGTGCTATTTTTTCAGCTATAGTTACATGAATCATTAGTAATGTAGCAGCCTGGTTTTGAATGGCAGGGTCCCTGCTATCACATGTTGATAAAAATATCACATTTACATAATAAAAAATCAACTACAGGCTTCCCAAATGCTGTAATAAATTAAGCATGATGAGTTGACTTGAAACTGTTTAATGTTGCACTTTTTATATGTAGAAGAAAAGTCATTTTATTTCATTTGAGCAACAATTTGAGGCAGTTTAATGTTTATTAACATGATAAAGCCATTGTTTACAAATTTGGTAAATAAATAATGAAAAAATGTATATTTTGTTGTTTTCTTACTGTACCGAAAATGAACCGAACCGTGACCTCTAAACCGAGGTACGTACCGAACCAAACTTTTTGTGTACCGTTACACCCCCTAGTTTATACACATATAAAAATATGTTTGGTTCTGTTGAAAAACTGTCATGTTTAGGTTTACAGTTTTCTGTGTTTTGTATCATTTCTTCTCTATGTTTGGTAATCAGGAGACACAAGTGTGCCTGGTTGGTAATCAGGAAGCCTTTTATGACAGGGCTGGGTCATTGTTTTGTGTTGTTACGTTTAGGGCAGTGGTTCTCAAATGGGGGTACTAGAAGGTATGCCAAAGGGTACGGGAGATTTTTTTTTAAATATTCTAAAAATAGCAACAATTCAAAAATCCTTTATAAATATATTTATTGAATAATACTTCAACAAAATTAGGTTCATAAACTGTGAAAAGAAATACAACAATGCAATATTCAGTGTTGACAGATGGATTTTTTGTGGACATGTTCCATAAATATTGATGTTAAAGATTTATTTTTTTGTGAAGAAATGTTTAGAAGTAAGTTGATGAATCCAGATGGATCTCTATTACAATCCTCAAAGAGGGCACTTTAACTTGATGATTACTTCTATGTGGAGAAATCTTTATTAGGGACCGAATGTCCCTATTAAATTATTATACCGCCGCCTCTTTGAGCTGTAATTTGACACAAAACTCACTAAATTTAACACACACATCAGGACTGGCGAAAATTGCGAAAACCCAAAACTCAAAATAGCGCTCTAGTGCCCCCTAGGAAAAAACACAGACAAAACTGCTTGTAACTTCCGTTAGGAAGGTCATAGAGAACCTCTATGTAGGTCTGACTTAGACCTAAATTTCATGCACTGACCTCCTTCAGCAAAAATCAAGAGGAAGTTGGTAAAAACCCCTTCAAAACAAAAGTTTCCTAAAAAATGTCATTTTTGCCTCTTCGAGCTGTAATTTGAACCCCTTAAAATGCTTCAAAACTCACCAAACTGGACACAATATCAGGACTGGCGAAAATTGCGATCTAATGAAAAAAAAACAAAGCCCAAAACTCAAAAATGCGCTCTAGCGCCCCCTAGGAATAAAACACAGACAAAACTGCCGTAGATGTTATTGTCACATATGCATGTACAGTAGATGGCAGTATTGTCCTGTTTAAGAGTGTCACAACATTGCTGTTTACGGCAGACGAACTGCTTTACGGTAGACGAAAACGTGACTGCTGTTGTTGTGTGTTGTTACCGCGCTGGGAGGACGTTAATGAAACTGCCTAACAATAAGAAACCAAGAATTCGCCCTCCATCAATCTACAGTTATAACGTCATTGGGCAGACACGCTGTTTATATTGTGGGAAAGCGGACGTGAAAACAGGTTGTCCTCACTCAGGTCCGCATGGAGCTGGAGGGGGCGTGGCCTCCAGCTCCGCCTGAATTTCGGGAAAAAAATTTGTCCCGGGAGGTGCGCTGAATTTCAGGTGTCTCCCGGAAAATCCGGGAGGGTTGGCAAGTATGCAATAGTATGTTGCATTAATGTAAAAATCATGCATATTTGCCTTGGGGTTTTTTTCCGTCCCTGGTCTTTTTGCGCATTCTCGCGGGGAGACGTGATGGAGGACAATGCTGACACATCCCTAAGCCTGTGTGTAAATACTTGAATTTCAGTGTTCATTTATTTTCACATATACACACACATAACACTCATCTACTCATTGCTGAGTTAAGGGTTGAATTGTCCATCCTTGTTCTATTCTCTGTCACTATTTTTCCAACCATGCTGAACACCCTCTCTGATGATGCATTGCTGTGCGGTACGCACAAAAGTGCTTTCATCAAATGCACTAGAGTCCGGAATCTTCCATCTCTCCCGAGCACGGCCCAAAACCGGTCACTCTTTGCTTCCTGAGGAAGATCTTCACTGCACTCTCTAAAAGCCGTAGATGTTATTGTCACATATGCATGTACAGTAGATGGCAGTATTGTCCTGTTTAAGAGTGCCACAACATTGCTGTTTACGGCAGACGAACTGCTGTACGGTGGACAAAAAACGTGACTGCTGTTGTTGTGTGATGTTACCGCGCTGGGAGGACGTTAATGAAACTGCCTAACAATAAGAAACCAATAATTCGCCCTCCATCAATCTACGGTTATAACGTCATTGGGCAGACACGCTGTTTATATTGTGGGAAAGCGGACGTGAAAACAGGTTGTCCTCACTCAGGTCCGCATGGAGCTGGAGGGGGCGTGGCCTCCAGCTCCGCCTGAATTTCGGGAGAGGCGCTGAATTTCGGTTGTCTCCCGGAAAATCCGGTAGGGTTGGCAAGTATGCAATAATATGTTGCATTAATGTAAAAATCATGCATATTTGCCTTTTTTTCCGCCCCCCTCCTTGGTCTTTTTGCGCATTCTCACAGGGAGACGTGATGGAGGACAATGCTGACACATCCCTAAGCCTGTGTGTAACAGCAGGGTCTGAGACAGGTTCAAGACCCTGTCTGTCGAAACACGCCAGCAGACACATGCAGCAGGGACCATCGGGGGCACGAGCGACCACACCAAGGAGGAGCGACAAGAATTGATAGACAAAGGAGTGGAGTGGAAGGAGGGGGGGGCTGGGGGGGGGGGGGGGGGGGGTCCAGGACTGACATGAGGATGGAGGACATAATAAGATCAGAGACTCTGCGGGTGTTGGTGACAAGGTGAAAATATGTATATGTCACATATGCTAGTCTGGTGACAATGTTGGGGCACCTGGCTCTTACACCTACAGAATGTTCTTTTATTTTATTTATTTTTTTATTGTGTTTGATCTTTAAAGCGGAACTGCACTGCTTTTGGAATTATGACTATATTTCACAATAGGAAGGGATGAATTTGGCTGATTTCTGGGTGGATCTCAAGTGAGAAAGATGGGGAGTTAGTCATTTTGCAATGCAGTCTGCTGAAAATGATGGAAAACGCCACCCTACATAGCATCATAATTAAATTATCCCCTCAACTCCCCACAAAATAGATTAACTCGCTGGGATAAAAGAGACAATATAACATAAATCCATAAACTTGGACGCAATATATGTATCTGTACAATAATCTATTTATTTATTTATATATATATATATATTTATTTGATTTATATATTTATTTATTATTTATAAATATATTCATTTAACTATATATGCCCATTATTGCTTTTTTTATGAGCTTATGTAACGAAATTTCGTTCTTATCTGTGCAGTAAAGTTAAAATTTGAATGACAATAAAAAAGATTTAAAAGTGAAGTGAATTATATTTATATAGCGCTTTTCTCAAGTGACTGAAAGCGCTTTACATAGTGAAACCCAATATCTAAGTTACATTTAAAGCAGTGTGGGTGGCACTGGGAGCAGGTGGGTAAAGTGACTTGCCCAAGGACACAACGGCAGTGACTAGGATGGCTGAAGCGGGAATCGAACCGGCAACCCTCAAGTTGCTGGCAGGGCCACTCTACCAACCGAGCTATACCGCCCCAAAAAAGGAAGTCTAAGTCTAACTTACGCTAAGTTGGAATTGCCACAAAACCCATTTTAAAATATTCAACGCTCTACTGCCGTTTGGCGGCTAAAGTCGATTCTCCTAAATTTTTCACGTTTCATGTGTCAGGTAAACTGCGACAAATTGGGGCCATTTGTGTCGGGCGGTAACAAGCTACATGGAGCTAAGCTATGTAGCTTAAACACAGCTTAGCCTCACTACGTTTTGAACGGGGAGCTAATTATGTGGCTCGGCTGTTTTTAGACACAGTAGCGAGCTAGCTTACGTCAGAGCTATCAGCTACAAAAATAAAAATAAAAATAAAAAATGGATTGGGGATCCAGCGCAAAGAAACATGCAATGCCCCGGGTGAATGACAACACTAAATATAAATATAAATACATACAGTGGAGTGCGAGGACCCCTAGAGGTAGTTGTGGGGTGTCCCCAGCTAAATGACAGATAGTTAATAATAATGAACCCTTTTCCATATATATATCTACCGTATTTCCTTGAATAGCCGCCGGGTATATAGTATGCACCTGCCTAGCGCATGCTTAGTTAGAATTACCGCCGGCTCAGGATTAACGCCGGGTCAAACTCGTCTCGCAAAATATTATTTTTATTAGCGCATGTCTAGAATTTCCGCCGGGTCAAACTCGTTTCGCCAAATAATTAGCATATGCCTAGAATTTCCACCGGGTCAAACTCGTCACGTCATGAGTGACACTTCACCTGTCATCATTTTCAAAATGGAGGAGGCTGATTTCAATCATTTGAAATCGCATAAAGGGAAGAAGATTAAGAGCTATTCAGTAGGATTTAAGGTCCAAGCTATTGAATATGCTAAAAAGAACAGTAAGCAGCTACGTTTTATTAATATACCGTAGCTGCGTGTGTCAAAATTTGAGTCATTAAATGACTCCCGCCTCCTGGTGGTAGAGGGTGCTAGTGATCCTTCTTGCGACTACTCGGCTGCAGAAGAAGTGATAACAAGCAGCAAGAGTTTATCTTTTCCTCTCGCTTGCACTTTTAACATGGAGGATTACATATCTAAAATAAAACAGTTTTCTAAACTGGACTTTCAATGGAAGCAGGAGGTAATAAAGGAAGATCTCCATCGAGACAAAGAGACTTTTAAAACTGAAGAAAGATAAGGAAGATTTCTATAAACAAGTTATTGATGCTTTTGATCAGAAGGAGCTGTGCATGGACTTCATTTATAAGTAAAGGTAAGACCATAATAAGGTTTTTTTTTTAATTAAATGTGCTTTTCATGATGGTATCCTTACATCACACTCAAATTTTCAAGCGCAGGCCTAAATTTACCGCATGCCTTTGGTAAGCAAGAGTTAGCAGCGATCGTTTATTTTTTCCTCTCGCTTGCACTTTTAACATGGAGGATTACATATCTAAAATAAAACCATTTTCTAAACTGGACTTTTAATCGAAGCAGGAGGTAATAAAGGAAGATCTCCATCGAGACAGAGAGAATTTTAAAACTGAAGAAAGATAAGGAAGACTTCTATAAACAAGTTATCGATGCTTTTGATCAGAAGGAGCTGCGCATGGACTTCATTTATAAGTAAAGGTAAGACCATAACAATGTTTTTTTTTATTAAATTTGCTTTTCATGATGGTATCCTTACATCACACTCAAATTTTTAAGCGCAGGCCTAAATGTACCGCATGCCTTTGGTAAGCGCCAAGTGAGAAGAGGTTTTAAATTAATTAGCAAGGCAAACAGGAAGCGGAATCGTATTTAATTCCCATTTTGAAACGTCACACGTGATCACAATGACAGTTTCCTTTCGGGTAGTGGCTTCTTTTTTTAATGTTATTTATTTATTAATTTTTTTTGAGCAACACGACTGTTGCTTTTTTCCGATGTTATAAAAGCAATCAATATATTTATTTACCTTATTATTGCTCTAAGGGAAGCCAAAGAAAGACAAGAAAACCACTAAATGCTGAGAGGGAGAAAAAAAAAGAAAAAAAAGGAGGCGATAGAAGATGAGGAGAGGGGAGGTGGTGGGAGGGGCGAGGGGGTGGGGGGGGGAGTGCATGCCAAGTGTACCTGGGCATCGGCTGTGTGAAGGGAGGAAGAGGAGAGAGAAGAGGAGGAGGAGGAAGAGTGGAGAAGGAGGTCGAGAGCAGCACCACGCTAGCAGGAGTTACATTGGAGGAGCCTGAGCAGACGCTGCTGGGAAGAAGACAAAGGGGGGTGGGGGGTGGGGGGGTGGGGATGGAGGGGCTCTTTTCAGTACATTTTTGGACTCATTCGTCAAATAAAGTACAAACCCCGTTTCTTAACAAGGTTAAGAACCACTGAGATAGTGTTTTACATAATTAGTTGCGCTTTACAATCCGGTGCGCCTTTTGTATGAAAAAAGACCTGAACAGACCCGCTCCTCGGCAGTGTGCCTTTTAATCCGGTGCGCCCTATGGTCCGGAAAATACGTTAAGTTTAAACGACACGCTACTTAATATTACAAGTGGCAATAGCGTAGGATGAATGTACCACAACAAGAGAAGAGAAAAAAAAGGAGCTTACACCAGATAATGTGTCTCCTATTAGGTGCCCAGGGTCCTGTATAATACATTTTCTGATCAAGTAGTCAAACAAAATTGTCTTTTTTAGGTTTATTGAAGCCCGAGCTGTTCAACAAGGCACAGGTCACACACGTAGCAAGTTTTAATACCAGTGCGCCCTGAGGAAGGAGCGCATTGGACACAACGATAAAGGAAAGTGCCGACCATTTAGACAATAGTGCACTGCTAAATCACCAAGGACAGCACACACCCGGGCTTCCACCTGTTTGACCGGCTACCATCGGGCAGGTGCTACAGGTGCATCAGAGCCAGAACAAACAGGCTCAGAGACAGCTTCTTTCCCAGAACTGTCACCATGTTGAACTGTAACTTATAAAAATAATGTCTTGTTCTGTATATTGTACAGTATTTTGTATTTCTATAGTGTTTTGTATATTCTACAGGATTGCATATTGTTTTCATTCGATAGTAGTCTGTTTATTTAAATTGTTGGGTTTTCCTTTATTACCTCTTGTGTTATTTATTTTCACCCCATTTTTGTTCCCACTACCGCACCCTAAACTGGAGTCCTTAATCTCGTTACATGCAAATATAACGACAATAAAGTCCATTCTATTCTATTTTATTCTAAATCAGCAACGAGAAGAGATACTTTCAGAATGAGTCAATACGGACAAGGTCGTTCTCTCACGGTAAGTTTGTAACGCATGGATACAAAAATCTTTTACATCCCAGTCCTTATACACACACCACAATAATACTCGTATGTTGAAGCACAGTACGTCCGACTATGGTCTCCGTAATGCTGCGACAATCAAGCATTGCGGCTTCTTAACTTACTAAAGTCGTCTTAAAACATTTTGATAGGTTTTTGAGCGCCGTCGTCAAAGTTAGTTTGTGACGAACCCCAAGATGCAGAGATGGAGGCAGACATTGAGTAAGAAAACATGATTTAATTAAAACTAAACAAGAACAAATACAAGGGGTACAATAAAAAGTGCGCATGAGGCGGATAACAAACAAAAGGAGCTCAGCATGGAAGCTAGCAAAAACAAAAGGCTTAGCATGGAGGCTAGCATAATATGTAGCATAGTATGTAAACATTTGATCGCGACTGCATCTCTTATGTAATCTAATGGTAACACTTATCATTACACCATGTACCACATTAAATTGGCTGCAGGTCAGTAAGCACCACCAAAATTAATACTGCACATAAGGCGCATCGTTGATTTTTGAGCAAATTAAAATATTTCACGTGAGCCTTATAGTCTGAAAAATATGGTAATAATTGACGGAGATATATATATATATATCCACATTTAAGAGTTATTTCTTTCTATAGTCTTTTATGAAATAACTAGTGTTTTCCATTTGTACTATTTCTATTTTTTATTCACATGTCCATGGCACACTGCAAGTTAACCTTGGCCTTAGGAATGTGAGGAGAAGAGATACTCCTTTTCCTTATCTCATCCTGTCCCAGGCTAAAGTAGAACAGTAGACATGTGTATTCGTTCTGGAGGATGTGGGCTATTGGCATATTGAAGAACACAGCGCCTCCGTATTGTTTTCAGATCAACTAGAGTAGCCGATATGAATGTATTGGTTAAGCTGGTCTCCCAAAGCTTTGGAATAAATTGCAAAATACCTATTCTGTTCTATTTAGGTGATCATTTAAACTCAGTTTATGTGTCATCAAAATAACTTGGGATTGACCGGTAACTTAAATTCCCTTAGAGGAACATCTGGTCCAAACGCAACATAATGCATAAACAATTAAAAACTTCAAAATATGCTAGTTACTGTAGGTAGAAAAATATAATTTTCATGTGTTCGAGCCTCTGTGTGAAGCAGCTCAATGTGCATGTGTGTGTGTGTGCGTGTGTGTGTGTGTGTGAGTGTGTGAACGCGCGCAGCAGGCAGATCGGCACATCTGAGACCCTTCAGCCGCGTCTGCGAGCTAGCTGTCTTTGCAAACATGAGAGGCTGATAATTGAGGCATCAAGCCATTCCAACGCCCTGTCTGCACACAAAACATAAGGGGCAAGATAATGGTGCAACAGCGATGAACAATGGAGACCCCCTTTCAATGGAATGCGGTGATGAAAGGGGGGGGGGGAGGAAAGGACAGACAGATAAGCGTTATTATTCAATAAAGAGCCTTGGAGCGAGCACCTGTGTGGCACCGCCTCATTCTCCTCTTTAAGCGTTAAAATATGACTCAAATGTGCAAATAAGCTGATGAATATTTAAGTTTAATACAAGATGAACTTATATTGACCTATTGTCTCTTGTTGGATTATATTTTAATTATTGCTGTCAATCCAAACCACGGGTGTCAAACTCATTTTAGGACAAAAATATACTCCCACGTGGGCCGGACTGGTAAAATCACGGCACGATAATTTAAAAATAAAGACAACATCAGATTGGTTTCTTTGTTTAAAAATAGAACAAGCACATTCTGGAATTGTATAAATTATGATGCGTTTTTTTTTCACACTTATACAAACCCCATTTCCATATGAGTTGGGAAATTGTGTTAGATGTAAATATAAACAGAATACAATGATTTGCAAATCATTTTCAACCCATATTCAGTTGAATGCACTATAAAGATAACATATTTGATGTTCAAACTGATAAACATTTTTTTTTTGTGCAAATAGCCATTAACTTTAGAATTTGATGCCAGCAACACGTGACAAAGAAGTTGGGAAAGGTGGCAATAAATACTGAAAAAGTTGAGGAATGCTCGTCAAACACTTATTTGGAACATCCCACAGGTGTGCAGGCTAATTGGGAACAGGTGGGTGCCATGATTGGGTATAAAAACAGCTTCCCAAAAAATGCTCAGTCTTTCACAAGAAAGGATGGGGCGAGGTACACCCCTTTGTCCACAACTGCGTGAGCAAATAGTCAAACAGTTTAAGAACAACCTTTCTCAAAGTGAAATTGCAAGAAATTTAGGGATTTCCACATCTACGCTCCATAATATCATCAAAAGGTTCAGAGAATCTGGAGAAATCACTCCACGTAAGCGGCATGGCCGGAAACCAACATGAATGACCGTGACCTTCGATCCTTCAGACGGCACTGTATCAAACACAGACATCCATCTCTAAAGGATATCACCACATGGGCTCAGGCACACTTCAGAAAACCACTGTCACTAAATACAGTTGGTCGCTACATCTGTAAGTGCAAGTTAAAGCTATAATATGCAAAGCCAAAGCCATTTATCAACAACACCCAGGAACGCCGTCAGCTTCTCTGGGTCTGAGATCATCTAAGATGGACTGATGCAAAATGGAAAAGTGTTCTGGGGTCTGACGAGTCCACATTTCAAATTGATTTTGGAAATATTCAACATCGTGTCATCCAGACAAAAGATGAAGCAAACCATCCAGACTGTTATCGACGTAAAGTTGAAAAGCCAGCATGTGTGATGGTATGGGGGTGCATTAGTGCCCAAGGCATGGGTAACTTACACATCTGTGAAGGCACCATTAATGCTAAAAGGTACATACAGGTTTTGGAACAACAAATGCTGATATCCAAGCGCCGTCTATTTCATGGACGCCCCTGCTTATTTCAGCAAGACAATGCCAAGCCACATTCAGCACGTGTTACAACAGCATGGCTTCGTAAAAAAAAAAAAGAGTGCAGGTACTTTCCTGGCCCGCTTGCAGTCCAGACCTGTCTACCATTGAAAATGTGTGGCGCATTATGAAGCGTAAAATAGGACAGCGGAGACCCCGGACTGTTGAAGGACTGAAGCTCTACATAAAACAAGAATGGGAAAGAATTCCACTTTCAAAGCTTCAACAATTAGTTTCTGTCAGTTAGTTTGTGATGAACCCCAAGATGCAGAGAAGGAGGCAGGCATTGAATGAGAAAACATGATTTAATTTAACACTAAAACACTAAGTAAGAACAAACAAAAGGGGTACAACAAAAAGCGCCAACTAAGAGAGCTAGCATGGGAGCTAGAAAACCCCAGACTGTTGAAGGACTGAAGCTCTACATAAAACAAGAATAGGAAAGAATTCCACTTTCAAAGCTTCAACAATTAGTTTCCCCAGTTCCCAAACGTTTATTGAGTGTTGTTAAAAGAAAAGGTGATGTAACACAGTGGTGAACATGCCCTTTCCCAACTACTTTGGCACGTCTGGCAGCCATGAAATTCGAAGTTAATGATTATTTGCACAAAAAAACATGTTTATCAGTTTGAACATCAAATATGTTGTCTTTGTAGCATATTCAACTGAATATGGGTTGAAAAGGATTTGCAAATCATTGTATTCTGTTTATATTTACATCTAACACAATTTCCCAACTCATATGGAAACGAGGTTTGTAGTATTGTATCTTTATTAGTCGTTATTTCCAGTCTCAATCAGTATCGCCTTTCAGGTATCCATCTGCTATTAAGCAAAAGGAGCATGTAGAGTCAAAATTAATTGTGATTGATCTCCGTATTTACAAGACTAATGCAATATTTTTGGGTGATTAATCACACACGTTACCAGTTATTTTTGACAGCCCTGATTGAACTACGTTATGCACGGTGCATTGTGATCGGCACTCACGGCTAGTTTTTGTAGACAACAGGGACTAACATTTATTGATAATCAGCCCTCTTTCTGGGGCAAACCGGGCTTGCTTCCTTCACTCTAACCAGGAAGGCGCCATCACGCTTTCTAGAAACATAGATTATTAGTTAAGTCACACTTGACTAACAACACTAGAGCAAGTCCGGTCATAGGCAAATACGGACTCAGTTAGTCCGGGTGAGGAGTCAATTAAGCTAGAACTAACCAGCGCCTGGCTGGATAATTCCTGCACATATAGCATTTCTCCGAGAATAATACACAACTCACATGATGTTTTTTTCCCGGTCGCGACTGTGCCAGAGGTGAACATGCGTTCTACTGATGTGGCAAATTATGACGCGTTCAGTTTATAGACCCGCCTTTTAGTCCAGTTGATCTGCCATCTCTTTTCTGCTCTGTCCCCCTCTCCTGCTTGGAGAGGTTATTAGGTGACCACAAGTTTCTCATTGTATCCCAATGGGTTGAGTTGTTTCCTTGCCCTGGTGTGAGATCCGAGCCCAGGATGTCGTTGTGGCTTGTGCAGCCCTTTGAGACACTTGTGATTAAGGGCTACATAAATACAATTTGATTGATCGATGATGTGTTGCACTACTACTTTATCATTAATAGGCATTTTATGTGCCTATTTAGTACTATTCGAAAGTAGAAATGATGTGTTCTCATTGGATTACCTACCATGATCGTATTTAACCCTAAATATTGATTATTTATAAATGCAGCCAAACAGGTGCACAAGTCAATGGAAGAAAGCACAACAATTCTAATTTAACAATTTTCACTACTAACAGACAAATATCTTTTTAATGATCTCTTGTGCCGGCCCAGGGCCCAAAATGTGCATTAGATGTGTTTGAAGGTTAGCAGTCTGAAATGTCACCAGGGATTTTTCCACAAGATATTGTGTTCTTATTGCAACGTTATTAGAGTAGAATATAATTATAAAGGACACACACCTTGTCTTAAGACCTCGTTCGGCCCCGTTACAACTGATATTTTTGGAGGGACTGTAATCCTGGTGTATTTTTAGGCTTTTCCCATAAATACCGAATGGATCTCATTTTTGGTGATGGAAAGAGAAGAAAGTATTGTTATGTGTAATTGTGCCTTTTAAACACAAGATAGTGCCCAAAAAAAACATGACGATAATTCTCAGAACTTATGTATATATATATATATATATATATATATATATATATATATATATATATATATATATATATATATATATATATATATATATATATATATGTGTGTGTGTTTGTATATGTATATATACATAAAGATTAATACATTATATATGTATATACACATTATAGATGATATATATATATATATATTTGCATATACATCTATATACATATATATATACACACACACATATATATATATATATATATATACATATATACACATATATATATATACACACACACACATATATATATATATATATACATATATACACATATATATACACATACATATATACACATACATACATATATATATACATACATACATATATTTATATATATACACATATATATACATACATACATACATATATAAACATATACACATACATACATACATATATACACATATATACATAAATACATACATATATACACATACATACATAAATATATACACATATATACATAAATACATTAATATATACACATATATACATATACTGTATATACACATGCATACATATATCCGCATACATACATATTTATACACATATGTACATATACATACATACATACATATATATGTATTCACATACATACATACATATATATGTATACACATACATACATACATATATATATAAATATCCACACATATACAGTATATATACATATACATACATACTGTACACTATATATATATATATATATATATATATATATATATATATATATATGTATATATATATATATATGGCTATTATATAACAGCTACTATTCATTGCTGTTACTCCCTTGACTCAAATGATCTAATTTTCAACATTTTAAAATATATATATATATATATATTTTTTTTTTTAAATAATGCATATTACCATTAAAAAAAAGAAATATTGACAAAAAGGCAATACAACATAAAATAAAATAAAAAACAATAAACACCTTATATATTTGGATAGATCGGAAGTTGTTAAGAATTCAAGCATTGGAAGTGAAAGAAAAAAATTATTTAAGAAACTTTTATGAGCTATTTTGCATCCTGAAAGTAGTCCAAAGTACATTCAGACATTTTACTTTTTACATCCTCTTTGGTTAGTGCGGGCCTCTGTGGAAAAAAAAAACACGCAAGGGAATTGTGTCCTAGAACTGAGCTGTTGAACATTTGTGTTATTTGCACATTCCTTCAAGAGAGAAGGATTCATTTAATCTGTGGATTAATGTCATCTGGATCACAATGGAGGCTCATGCGAGATGCGGCTGTTTGCGCATGCAAAATGCACATCTGTCTAACACGTTGAGGGGATTAAAACATAAGCCCGTGTTGAGTCTAGAATTAATAACCGTGTGTGTGTGTGTGTGTGTGTGTGTGCATGACTTGAAAGCTCTCTACCTTCTCCAGATGTGCAGTCCCACCCCCATGGAGAGGAGCATGACCAGCGCTGCCACCGACACGATGGCGATGATCACCACTGGACTCTGTTCACTGGACGCTAGAGCCACTGCAATATACAAAACACCTCTTGGTAAAAATGACCAAATTAACCAGTGTTAATCAAAACATGAACAAACGATACAACTGGAGCTAATTATTGGGTGTAAAGAGGCGATTATTGCATGCATATTGGTTTTGTGAGGCACTAAATATTGTGTCTCATTTTGGTCTTTAATATTACTCATTTATTGTTAGCATCAAAATGGATAATATTATATACAAATAAGAACAAAACAACTTTAATACATATATTACAAACATACTAAAATGAAATACAATTGTAATAATTCCTAATTATTACATCTATTATTAGTGGGGGTTAAGCCTCCACCGGCTTTAAAAATAATTAATCAAGGTTACTTGACTGCAATACAATTTAAAGGAGAGAAAAACTATTTTAAAATATTTTCTAAAAGCCTAGGACAGGGGTAGGTAACCTATGGCTCTCGAGCCAGATGTGACTCCTTTGATGACTGCATCTGGCTCTCAGATAAATCTGAGCTGACATTGCTCAGCACGAGAAATAATGAATAATTCCACTTGTAATCAAAAATAACGTTCAAAATATAAAACATTCTCATGCATTTTTATGTTCAAGAAGTTACGTTAATGATAAGATGTTATTTATTATTGGTTAGTGTGGGGCTTGCCCTCTTGGGGGTTCTTCAGACCACCAAGCACCGACATAAGAGCCTGTTCCAGGGTTACAATATTGTTTTATTTTTCAATAATTCTCTCAGTTACTTTCCAGTAATTGTCTTTTTCTATTTCATTCTCACTCTCTCCTGGCTGCTGCTTATAAACAGAGCGACAGGTGATTAGAAAACAAGGCCCAGCTGGGCCATCTACGCACCTGTCGCGGGCTATAGAGCGTTTTCCATTCGGGCTCCAGTACTCTGGAATGCCCTCCCGGTAACAGTTCGAGATGCCACCTCAGTAGAAGCATTTAAGTCTCACCTTAAAACTCATTTGTATACTCTAGCCCAGGGGTAGGGAAACTATGGCTCGCGAGCTCTCAGATAAATCTGAGCTGACATTGCTGAGCACGATAAATAATGAATAATTCCACTTGTAATCAAAAATAACGTTCAAAATATAAAACATTCTCATGCATTTTTATGTTCAAAAAGTTGCGTTAATGATAAGAAGTTATTTATTATTGGTTAGTGTGGGGCTTGCCCTCCTGGGGGTTCTTCAGACCACCAAGCACCGACATGAAAGCCTGTTCCAGGGTTACAATATTGTTTTATTTTTCAATAAGTCTCTCAGTTGCTTTCCAGTAATTGTATTTTTCTATTTCATTCTCACTCTCTCCTGGCTGCTGCTTACAAACAGAGCGACAGGTGATTAGAAAACAAGGCCCAGCTGGGCCATCTACGCACCTGTCGCGGGCTATAGAGCGTTTTCCATTCAGGCTCCAGTACTCTGGAATTCCCTACCGGTAACAGTTCGAGATGCCACCTCAGTAGAAGCATTTAAGTCTCACCTTAAAACTCATTTGTATACTCTAGCCCAGGGGTAGGGAACCTATGGCTGGCGAGCTCTCGGATAAATCTGAGCTGACATTGCTCAGCACGATAAATAATGAATAATTCCACTTGTAATCAAAAATAACGTTCAAAATGAAAAAACATTCTCATGCATTTTTATGTTCAAGAAGTTGCGTTAATGATAAGAAGTTATTTATTTATTATTGGTTAGTGTGGGGCTTGCCCTCCTGGGGGTTCTTCAGACCACCAAGCACCGACATGAAAGCCTGTTCCAGGGTTACAATATTGTTTTATTTTTCAATAAGTCTCTCAGTTGCTTTCCAGTAATTGTCTTTTTCTATTTCGTTCTCACTCTCTCCTGGCTGCTGCTTATAAACAGAGCGACAGGTGATTAGAAAACAAGGCCCAGCTGGGCCATCTACGCACCTGTCGCGGGCTATAGAGCGTTTTCCATTCGGGCTCCAGTACTCTGGAATGCCCTACCGGTAACAGTTCGAGATGCCACCTCAGTAGAAGCATTTAAGTCTCTCCTTAAAACTCATTTGTATACTCTAGCCCAGGGGTAGGGAACCTATGGCTGGCGAGCTCTCGGATAAATCTGAGCTGACATTGCTCAGCACGATAAATAATGAATAATTCCACTTGTAATCAAAAATAACGTTCAAAATATAAAACATTCTCATGCATTTTTATGTTCAAAAAGTTGCGTTAATGATAAGAAGTTATTTATTATTGGTTAGTGTGGGGCTTGCCCTCCTGGGGGTTCTTCAGACCACCAAGCACCGACATGAGAGCCTGTTCCAGGGTTACAATATTGTTTTATTTTTCAATAAGTCTCTCAGTTGCTTTCCAGTAATTGTCTTTTTCTATTTCGTTCTCACTCTCTCCTGGCTGCTGCTTATAAACAGAGCGACAGGTGATTAGAAAACAAGGCCCAGCTGGGCCATCTACGCACCTGTCGCTGATTTCGAGGTCGGCCCTGGCAACATCCTGCTTCGCTGCAGGCCCGCAGGCCATGCCCCCTTCACAGTTAGCTTCAGAATAACAATGTTATTCCAAAGAATAAGAGACCTATTATACTCTAGAAATGTTGGTCTTACTTAAAAATGCACGCGTTTAGTTGTGTTCAGTGTTAAAAATATATTATATGGCTCTTAGGGAAATACATTTTAAAATATTTGGCTTCTTGGCTCTCTCTGCCAAAAAGGTTCCCGACCCCAGACCTAGGACATGACCAAGTGAATATGTTAAATAGCGCCGACAAATTTAATTAGTTTTAATAATCAGTTTACTATTAACTTAAATATGATTATAAATATGTCAAGACTTTGTAGTGTAAGATAGAGACTAACTGATTCATGTAGAATTATCATTGATAAATAAAATTATTTACAAATAAAATTAAAACAACTATAATACATATATTAAAAATAAATAAGAAATCAATTAAATTTCAATAATTAACAATTATTACATATATTATTAGTGGGGGTTAAGCCCAAACTGTCTTTAAAAACAAATGTTCCAAACGTTAATCAAGCTTACTTGACTGCACTACAATTATGTGCTATTAGATGCAATAGTGACTTAGGAATTTAAAGGAGAGAAAAAACATTTTTAAAATATTTTTCAAAAGAAAAGGACATGATCATTTATGACTATTAACTTAAATATAATTATGAATATGTCATGACTTTGTAGTGTAAGATAGAGACTAACTGATTCATGTAGAATCATCATTAAAGGATACTAATACATATAAATACAATTATATGTATTACAACTATAATAAATATATTTTAAAAAAAATGTAATAATTCATAATTATTACATATATTTTTAACGGTAGTTAAGCCTCCATTGTCTTATAAAAAAAAAAATCCAAACGTTAATCAAGCTTACTTGACTGCACTACAATTATGTGCTATTAGATGCAATAGTGACTTAGGAAATTAAAGGACAGAAAAAACATTTTTAAAATATTTTTCAAAAGAAAAGGACATGATCATTTATGACTATTAACTTAAATATAATTATGAATATGTCATGACTTTGTAGTGTAAGATAGAGACTAACTGATTCATGTAGAATCATCATTAAAGGATACTAATACATATAAATACAATTATATGTATTACAACTATAATAAATATATTAAAATAAAAGAAAAAAGAAAAAAAATTGTAATAATTCATAATTATTACATATATTTTTAACGGTAGTTAAGCCTCCACTGTCTTATAAAAAAATAAATCCAAACGTTAATCAAACTTACTTGACTGCACTACAATTATGTGCTATTAGATGCAATAGTGACTTAGGAAATTAAAAGAGAGAAAAACGTTTTAAAAATCTTCTTTCAAGTGTCCCTAAACCACCACATTGTGTTTACGAGACGAGGCCGACCCTGCTGGCCGCTTATATTCCCGTGCGGCCGTCACCAGGTTAGACTGCGGCTCCCTTGAAAAGTTGGCGAGGTCATCACTTGTCTGACACCTTAGCTCGCCCGAGGCAACGATAGGCATCATCCCAAAAGTTATGTTGCCAAACAAAAGCCCTCGCTCCCAAAACACACTAAAAAAAGGTCAACCACTTTTTTTTTTTTTTTGCGCAGAATCCTGAGGGCTTAAAGGCCTACTGAAAAGAGATTTTTGTTATTTAAACGGGATAGCAGGTCCATTCTATGTGTCATACTTCATCATTTCCCGATATTGCCATATTTTTGTTGAAAGGATTTAGTAGAGAACATCCACGATAAAGTTCGCAACTTTTGGTCGCTAATAAAAAAGCCTTGCCTGTACCGGAAGTAGCAGACGATGTGCGCGTGATGTCACGGGTTGTGGAGCTCCTCACATCTGAACATTGTTTACAATCATGGCCACCAGCAGCTAGAGCAATTCGGACCGAGAAAGCGGCGATTTCCCCATTAATTTGAGCGAGGATGAATGATACGTGGATGAGGAAAGTTAGAGTGAAGGACTAGAAAAAAAAAAAAAAAAAAAGCCTTGCCTGTACCGGAAGTAGCAGACGATGTGCGCGTGACGTCACGGGTTGTGGAGCTCCTCAAATCTGAACATTGTTTACAATCATGGCCACCAGCAGCTAGAGCGATCCGGACTGAGAAAGCGACGATTTCCCCATTAATTTGAGCGAGGATGAACAATACGTGGATGAGGAAAGTTAGAGTGAAGGACTAGAAGGAAAAAAAAAAAAAGCCTTGCCTGTACCGGAAGTAGCAGACGATGTGCGCGTGATGTCACGGGTTGTGGAGCTCCTCAAATCTGAACATTGTTTATAATCATCATGGCCACCAGCAGCCAGAGCAATTCGGACCGAGAAAGCGGCGATTTCCCCATTAATTTGAGCGAGGATGAATGATACGTGGATGAGGAAAGTTAGAGTGAAGGACTAGAAAAAAAAAAAAAAAAAAAGCCTTGCCTGTACCGGAAGTAGCAGACGATGTGCGCGTGACGTCATGGGTTGTGGAGCTCCTCACATCTGAACATTGTTTACAATCACGGCCACCAGCAGCTAGAGCGATTTGGACCGAGAAAGCGACGATTTCCCCATTAATTTGAGCGAGGATGAAAGATTCGTGGATGAGGATAGTGAGAGTGAAGGACTAGAATAAATAAATAAATAAAAAGGCGAGGGGCAGTTGGAGCGATTCAGATGTTATTAGACACATTTACTAGGAAAATCCCTTATCTGCTTATTGTGTTACTAGTGTTTTAGTGAGATTATATGGTACCTGAAAGTCGGAGGGATGTGGCCACGGGTGTGGTGACTTACCTCCTCCGGTGGGAGGAGGTAAGAGAGTCCGCAGCTGCAAGAGGACGCAAGCTCCGTTCATGTCTACGGTAAGAGCCGACTTACTAACACAATTTTCTCACCGAAACCTGCCGGTTGACATGTGGTAGAGAACCATGTTCGCTTGACCGCTCTGTTCCATAGTAAAGCTTCACCTTCGGGAATGTAAACAAGGAAACACCGGCTGTGTTTGTGTTGCTAAAGGCAGCTGCAATACACCGCTTCCCACCTACATCTTTCTTCTTTGACGTCTCCATTATTAATTGAACAAATTGCAAAATATTCAGCAACACAGATCTCCAAAATACTGTGTAATTATGCCGTTAAAGCAGACGACTTTTAGCTGTGTGTGTGTGCAGCGCTCATACTTCCTAAAAACCCGTGACATCTTGCGTACACGTCATCATTACACGACGTTTTCAAGACGAAACTCCCGGGAAATTTAAAATTGTAATTTAGTAAACTAAACTGTCCGTATTGGCATGTGTTGCAATGTTAATATTTCATCATTGATATATAAACTATCAGACTGCGTGGTTGACGTAGAGAAACATGTTCGCTTGACCGCTCCGTGTTAAAGCTTCACAACAAAAACAAAGAAACACCGGCTGTGTCTCGGTGCTAAAGACAGCTGCAATACACCGCTTTCCACCAACAGCATTCTTCTTTGACGTCTCCATTATTAATTGAACAAATTGCAAAAGATTCAGCAACACAGATGTCCAGAATATTGTGTGATTATGCGATGAAAAGAGACGACTTTGTGGTGCTGGGCTAATATGTCCACTACAACCAATAACGTCGCAAACACACGTCATCATTACACGACGTTTTCAAGACGAAACTCCCGGGAAATTTAAAATTGGAATTTAGTAAACTAATTGGCATGTGTTGCAATGTTAATATTTCATCATTGATATATAAACTATCAGACTGCGTGGTTGACGTAGAGAAACATGTTCGCTTGACCGCTCCGTGTTAAAGCTTCACAACAAAAATAAAGAAACACCGGCTGTGTCTCGGTGCTGAAGACAGCTGCAATACACCGCTTTCCACCAACAGCATTCTTCTTTGACGTCTCCATTAATTGAACAAATTGCAAAAGATTCAGCAACACAGATGTCCAGAATACTGTGTAATTATGTGATGAAAAGAGACGACTTTGTGGTGCTGGGCTATGTCCGCTACAACCAATAACGTCGCAAACACACGTCATCTTTACACGACGTTTTCAAGACGAAACTCCCGGAAAATTTAAAATTGGAATTTAGTAAGCTTAAGCGGCCGTATTGGCATGTGTTGCAATGTTAATATTTCATCATTGATGTATAAACTATCAGACTGCGTGGTTGACGTAGATAAACATGTTAACTGTGTTAAAACTTCACAACAAAAATAAAGAAACACCGGCTGTGTCTCGGTGCTAAAGACAGCTGCAATACACCGCTTTCCAACGACAGCTTTCTTCTTTGACGTCTCCATTATTCATTGAACAAATTGCAAAAGATTCAGCAACACAGATGTTCAAATTACTGTGTAATTATGCGATGAAAAGAGACGACTTTGTGGTGCTGGGCTAATATGTCCACTACAACCAATAATGTCGCAAACACACGTCATCATTACACGACGTTTTCAAGACGAAACTCCCGGGAAATTTAAAATTGTAATTTAGTAAACTAAAGCGGCCGTATTGGCATGTGTTGCAATGTTAATATTTCATCATTGATATATAAACTATCAGACTGCGTGGTTGACGTAGAGAAACATGTTTGCTTGACCGCTCTGTGTTAAAGCTTCACAACAAAAATAAAGAAACACCGGCTGTGTCTCGGTGCTAAAGACCACTTTCCACCAACAGCATTCTTCTTTGACGTCTCCATTATTAATTGAACAAATTGCAAAAGATTCAGCAACACAGATGTCCAAAATACTGTGTAATTATGCGATGAAAAGAGACGACTTTGTGGTGCTGGGCTAATATGCCCAAAAACACACGTCATCATTACACGACGTTTTCAAGACGAAACTCCCGGGATATTTAAAATTGGAATTTAGTCAACTAATTGGCATGTGTTGCAATGTTAATATTTCATCATTGATATATAAACTATCAGACTGCGTGGTTGACGTAGAGAAACATGTTCGCTTGACCGCTCCGTGTTAAAGCTTCACAACAAAAATAAAGAAACACCGGCTGTGTCTCGTGCTAAAGACCGCTTTCCACCAACAGCCTTCTTCTTTGACGTCTCCATTATTAATTGACCAAATTGCAAAAGATTCAGCAACACAGATGTCCAGAATACTGTGTGATTATGTGATGAAAAGAGACGACTTTGTGGTGCTGGGCTAATATGTCCACAAACACACGTCATCATTACACGACGTTTTCAAGACGAAACTCCCGGGAAATTTAAAATTGGAATTTAGTAAACTAATTGTCATGTGTTGCAATGTTAATATTTCATCATTGATATATAAACTATCAGACTGCGTGGTCGCTAGTAGTGGCTTTCAGTGGGCCTTTAAAGCGAAAGATTAAAAGTGCCGTGGCAGATTTGGAACTTGGACCGAGCGTAGGAGATGCGGCTTTTAGGTAAATTTGACGGCGTAAAATGTGAAGCACTATACTGGGTATAAAAATGGCTGTTTTCTTTAGAAGTTGGAGGCATAAAACCCACACAGAGAGCGAAAAGTAGACTCTGAGGTGGTATCAAAGACAGCGTTGAAACTTTGCACATCATCTTAAACCTTGTCACCCCCCCCCCCCCCCCCCCTTTAAGGCCGGGTAGGAGGTGTTAAAAGGCGACTCACACTCTCCCAGAGTCTGCAGCTCCAGGGGAGCGCTGTAGGCTCCGTAGTCCATGGGCGGAGGAGACGAGGACGAGGAGGACGAGGAGGAGGAGGAGGACGAGGGATACGTGGAGGAAGAGGAGGAGGAGAGAGGGGACGAAGCCAGGGAGGAGGAGGGCGCGGGCGTGGTGAAGGGACGGATGAGGAAGACGTAGGTGGTGCCGGCTTTTAGGTTGTTGACACAGATCCGAGTGGCGGCCGTTTTCATGGTGGAATAACTCTGGTCCTTTTGCTCCTGGGGAAACAGAAAGAAACATGCATTCAACATTTCTAATGCCATCCATCCATCTTCTTCCGCTTATCCGAGGTCGGGTCGCGGGGGCAACAGCCTAAGCAGGGAAACCCAGACTTCCCTCTCCCCAGCCACTTCGTCTAGCTCTTCCCGGGGGATCCCGAGGCGTTCCCAGGCCAGCCGGGAGACATAGTCTTCCCAACGTGTCCTGGGTCTTCCCCGTGGCCTCCTACCGGTTGGACGTGCCCTAAACACCTCCCTAGGGAGGCGTTCGGGTGGCATCCTGACCAGATGCCCGAACCACCTCATCTGGCTCCTCTCAATGTGGAGGAACAGCGGCTTTACTTTGAGTTCCTCCCGGATGGCAGAGCTTCTCACCCTATCTCTAAGGGAGAGACCCAAACTCATTTGGGCCGCTTGTACCCGTGATCTTATCCTTTCGGTCATGACCCAAAGCTCATGACCATAGGTGAGGATGGGAACGTAGATCGACCGGTAAATTGAGAGCTTTGCCTTCCGGCTCAGCTCCTTCTTCACCACAACGGATCGGTACAACGTCCGCATTACTGAAGACGCCGCACCGATCCGCCTGTCGATCTCACGATCCACTCTTCCCTCACTCGTGAACAAGACTCCTAGGTACTTCTCACCCTATCTCTAAGGGAGAGAGCCGCCACACAGCGGAGGAAACTCATTTGGGCCGCTTGTACCCGTGATCTTATCCTTTTGGTCATGACCCAGAGCTCATGACCATAGGTGAGGATGGGAACGTAGATCGACCGGTAAATTGAGAGCTTTGCCTTCCGGCTCAGCTCCGCCCAGATGGCAGAGCTTCTCACCCTATCTCTAAGGGAGAGACCCAAACTCATTTCGGCCGCTTGTACCCGTGATCTTGTCCTTTCGGTCATGACCCAAAGCTCATGACCATAGGTGAGGATGGGAACGTAGATCGACCGGTAAATTGAGAGCTTTGCCTTCCGGCTCAGCTCCTTCTTCACCACAACGGATCGATACAACGTCCGCATTACTGAAGACGCCGCACCGATCCACCTGTATCTTTTGTTCTAATATAGTTTCTGTAGGAGGACAAACATGACACAAACCTCCCTAATTGTTATAAAGCACACCGTCTAGCTCCATCCTATCTTGCCGATTGTACTGTACCATATGTTCCGGCAAGAAATCTGCTGCTTATAAACAGAGCGACAGGTGATTAGAAAACAAGGCCCAGCTGGGCCATCTACGCACCTGTCGCGGGCTATTGAGCGTTTTCAATTCGGGCTCCAGTATTCTGGAATGCCCTCCCGGTAACAGTTTGAGATGCCACCTCAGTAGAAGCATTTAAGTCTCACCTTAAAACTCATTTGTATACTCTAGCCCAGGGTTAGGGAACCTATGGCTCTAGAGCCAGATGTGGCTCCTTTGATGACCGCATCTGGCTCTCGGATAAATCTGAGCTGACATTGCTCAGCACGATAAATAATGAATAATTCCACTTGTAATCAAAAATAACGTTCAAAATATAAAACATTCTCATGCATTTTTATGTTCAAGAAGATGTGTTAATGATAAGAAGTTATTTATTATTGGTTAGTGTGGGGCTTGCCCTCTTGGTGCTTGGTGGTCTGAAAACCCACAACATGAAAGCCTGTTCCAGGGTTACAATATTGTTTTATTTTTCAATAAGTCTCTCAGTTGCTTTCCAGTAATTGTCTTTTTCTATTTCGTTCTGGCTCTCTCCTGGCTGCTGCTTATAAACAGAGCGACAGGTGATTAGAAAACAATGCCCAGCTGGGCCATCTACGCACCTGTCGCTGACATGGGAGACCCGAAAATAATACGTTACAGTAATCCAGGCGAGACGTAACAAACGCATGGATAATGATCTCAGCGTCTTAAGTGGACAAAATGGAGCGAATTTTAGCGATATTACGGAGATGAAAGAAGGCCGTTTTAGTAACGCTTTTAATGTGTGCCTCAAAGGAGAGAGTTGGGTCGAACATAATACCCAGATTCTTTACCGAGTCGCCTTGTTTAGTTATTTGTCAGCCCTGGCAAAACCCCGCTTCGCTGCAGGCCTGCAGGCCACGCCCCCTCCACAGTTAGCTTCAGAATAACAATGTTATTCCAAAGAATAATAAACCTATTATACTCTAGAAATTTATTATACTCTATATTATACTATCATACTCTACTGTGAAGCATGGGGGTGGAAACATCATGCTTTGGGGCTGTTTTTCTGCTAAGGGGACAGGACGATTGATCCGTGTTAAGGAAAGAATGAATGGGGCCATGTATCCTGAGATTTGGAGCCAAAACCTCCTTCCATCAGTGAGAGCTTTGAATGGTTGACCAAATACTTATTTTCCACCATAATTTACAAATAAATTATTTAAAATTCCTACAATGTGAATTCCTGGATTTTTTTTCACATTCTGTCTCTCACAGTTAAAGGTCCCTGGTTCAATTCCCACCTAGTACCAACCTCGTCACGTCCGTTGTGTCCTGAGCAAGACACTTCACCCTTGCTCCTGATGGGTGCTGGTTAGCGCCTTGCATGGCAGCTCCCTCCATCAGTGTGTGAATGTGTGTGTGAATGGGTAAATGTGGAAGTAGTGTCAAAGCGCTTTGAGTACCTTGAAGGTAGAAAAGCGCTATACAAGTACAACCCATTTATTTATTTATTTATTTATAAAATGGCTCTTTGAGTGGTAAAGGTTGCTGACCCCTGATGTAAACAAACTACGGTGAGTTCAAGGACCGGCAAAATTAGTGGGACAAAACGGCGCTCGCCAAATACTCGAATCAGTGAAGCATGTTTAATATAAACAATCAATCAATCAATCAAAGTTTACTTATATAGCCCTAAATCACTAGTGTCTCAAAGGGCTGCACAAACCACTACGACATCCTCGGTAGGCCCACATAAGGGCAAGGAAAACTCACACCCAGTGGGACGTCGGTGACAATGATGACTATGAGAACCTTGGAGAGGAGGAAAGCAATGGATGTCGAGCGGGTCTAACATGATACTGTGAAAGTTCAATCCATAATGGATCCAACACAGTCGCGAGAGTCCCGTTCACAGCGGAGTCAGCAGGAAACCATCCCAAGCGGAGGTGGATCAGCAGAGCAGAGATGTCCCCAGCCGATACACAGGCAAGCAGTACTCCGGCTTATTAGTGATTCCCAAAGCCCAAATAAAGTCTGCGGGCTATAGAGCGTTTTCCGTTCGGGCTCCAGTACTCTGGAATGCCCTCCCGGTAACAGTTCGAGATGCCACCTCAGTAGAAGCATTTAAGTCTCACCTTAAAACTCATTTGTATACTCTAGCCTTTAAATATACTCCCTTTTTAGACCAGTTGATCTGCCTTTTCTTTTCTTTTTCTCCTATGTCCCACTCTCCCTTGTGGAGGGGGTCCGGTCCGATCCGGTGGCCATGTACTGCTCGCCTGTGTATCGGCTGGGGACATCTCTGCGCTGCTGGTCCGCCTCCGCTTGGGATGGTTTCCTGCTGGCTCCGCTGTGAACGGGACTCTCGCTGCTGTGTTGGATCCGCTTTGGACTGGACTCTCGCGACTGTGTTGGATCCATTGTGGATTGAACTTTCACAGTATCATGTTAGACCCGCTCGACATCCATTGCTTTCCTCCTCTCCAAGGTTCTCATAGTCATCATTGTCACCGACGTCCCACTGGGTGTGAGTTTTTCCTTGCCCTTATGTGGGCCTACCGAGGATGTCGTAGTGCTTTGTGCAGCCCTTTGAGACACTAGTGATTTAGGGTTATATAAGTAAACATTGATTGATTGATTGAAGCAGTACATGGCCACCGGATCGGACCGGACCCCCTCCACAAGGGAGAGTGGGACATAGGAGAAAAAGAAAAGAAGCGGCAGATCAAATGGTCTAAAAAGGGAGTCTATTTAAAGGCTAGAGTATACAAATGAGTTTTAAGGTGAGACTTAAATGCTTCTACTGAGGTAGCATCTCGAACTGTTACCGGGAGGGCATTCTGTTGCGATCTGCTGCTCAGATCTTCACGTGTTTGTTTTTTCATTCTCAGTCTGACCCGTTTATTTCCTGTTTTTGTCCATCACTATGGTTACACATCAGTCCACCTGTTAGTCTCGCCCCGCACACCTGCTACTAATTTTCACCCTCCTATTTAAGCTCACCTTTTCTGTTTACTCATTCTCGGATCCTAATTTGCCCACGCGCATCAGTGACGACTCTCATCATTCGTATGTATTTTCTCGCTAGCTCTCACGCCAAGCCACTTTATTGTCTAGCTTTCATGCTAAATGTTTTGTTTACTCTTTTGTGTCCTCGTACCAAGTTCTAGTTTTCCTTGTTTTATCCTAGCTTTCACGCTAGCGTCTTTTGTTTATTTTTTCTCTGTACACCAGTATTTTTGTTCATAGACTTTTGTTATTAAATACCCTTTATCTTACCTATGCTGTGTTCTGCTTCGACGCATCCACGGGAAAACCACACCGGCATTACAATGCCGAAGAAGAGTCTTCACAGTAGGATCCGAGCATCAAGTTGTTTTTCCGCGTCGAAACCACGGGAGGAACCCTTCGACTTAGGGTTGTGGTTGGAGCTCGTGGCTTGGGAGCAGGAAAGACTCGACTGTGGGCCTGAAGTCTCCTCCGAAGCCGTTCGCGCTGCCCCGAAGAAGCGGGGGGTCCAGTGGAGAGGTCCCCCGCGCGGCAGTAATGTTCCAGCACCACTTATTCCTCCCCATGGACACAGCAAGTTTCACCCCGTCCAGGATTCACCCGTCATTACCGGTAATCCTGCTTGTTTTTTTTCAAATCATTCCTTAAGCTGCCATGACACTTTTTCTGACACAAGCGATGACGTCATTTGGGGAACGCCCACCGGTGACGCAACACCGGCCTCTGTTGATGACATTTTTTCAGAAGATTTTTTTATTGTGGACGATATATCTCAGCCATTTTCCAAAAACTTGGACAGTAATAATACTTTCACACAGTATCAGGACATTTATATTGATTCTAGTCACCCTCAGTATATTGTTAATTGTCAAGATCAGCCTCCCATTACTTTGGCCCCGCCCACATCTCAGCCTATTTTACGTCCTACCCCTACGTCACCTGATTTTGAAACTGACCTAGAAAAATATAGTCCTGCCTGGATGGACGAGTGGTACAGGAGAGTTTTGATTGAACTGGAGCTGGAGGAGAAATTTCTTGCTGCTCAGAACAATCCTCTCCTCATACAGACTAATGGGGTGGAGTCTGCCCTCCTCCAAACCTCCCACCGCCCGCCCTTACGGTCAGCCTCTATCCAACGGGACCCCGTCTGGAATCCGGGTCTCGAGGGGAGGGCCAGTATTATAAGCCTCCTAGACCTCCACCACCGGTGTTCACCCCTGTTAAACCTGTTAAGCCACTACGGCCTCCTAGACCTCCTCCACCGGTGTTCTCCCCGGTCAAGTCACGCCCTCTTAGACCTCCTCCACCTGTGTTCCGTCCGTGCCCTAGTTCTAGTTTTAGTCACAGTCTCTCTCAGAGTTCGAGTCCCAGCCTTCTTCGTAGCCCATGCTCTAGTCCTACTCGTAGACCGACTTGTAGACTGAGTCGTAGTCCAAGTCCTGGTCCGAGTTTCCGTTCTGATTCTAGTTGTAGTCCTAGTCTTTCTCGTAGTCGTCGTAGTCCTAGTTCCACTCGTAGACTGATCCGTAGTCCGAGTCCTGTTTCGAGTCCGGTCCCGAGTCTTGTTTCTTGCCTTTGTAATATTAATACTGATTCCCCTCGTGGTCTTAGTCCGAACCCTAGTCCTTACCCAAGTTCTTGTCCGAGCCCCAGTGTTACTGTAAGTCCTAGTCTTTGTCCTAGTCCTTGCCCGAGCACCAGTTTGATTGTTAGTCCCAGTCCTTGCCCAAGCCCTAGTTTGACCGTTTGTCCTAGTTCTTGCCCAAGCCCTGGTATGACTGTAAGTCCTGGTCGTTGCCCAAGCCCTTCTCAAAGCACTAGTGTGATTGTAAGTCCTGGTCCTCTCTCAAGTCCTTGCCCGAGTCCTAGTGTTTGTCTTATCACTCATCATAGTCCTAGTCCTGCTCACAGCCAGTCCCCTAGTTCTCCTCGGCAGACCCCTGTGCCTGCTCCTCGGCTGAAGCCGACACCTGCTCCTCGGCTGAAGCCGACACCTGCTCCTCGGCTGAAGCCGACACCTGCTCCTCGGCTGAAGCCGACACCTGCTCCTCGGCTGAAGCCGACACCTGCTCCTCGGCTGAAGCCGACACCTGCTCCCAGTCTGGTTCTCACACCAGCACATGACTCTGACCTGGTTTTCACACCAGAAAATGTTTCTAGCCTTGTTCTCACGCCAGTTTCAGACTCTAAACTAGTTCTCACGCCAGCACCAGTTCCTAAGCTGGAGCCCACTCCGGTACCAGCACCACGACAGGTACCGGTGCCAGCTCCGTGCCGCCAAGCACCGGTGCCAGCTCCGCGCCGCCAAGCACCGCCGACGACGGGGCTGGAGCCCACACCAGCGCCGACGACGGGGCTGGAGCCCACACCAGCGCCGACGACGGGGCTGGAGCCCACACCAGCGTCGACGACTCCTGCGGCTCCCAGGCCGCCTCCGACGACTCCTGCGGCTCCCAGGCCGCCTCCGACGACTCCTGCGGCTCCCAGGCCGCCTCCGACGACTCCTGCGGCTCCCAGGCCGCCTCCGACGACTCCTGCGGCTCCCAGGCCGCCTCCGACGACTCCTGCGGCTCCCAGGCCGCCTCCGACGACTCCTGCGGCTCCCAGGCCGCCTCCGACGACTCCTGCGGCTCCCAGGCCGCCTCCGACGACTCCTGCGGCTCCCAGGCCGCCTCCGACGACTCCTGCGGCTCCCAGGCCGCCTCCGACGACTCCTGCGGCTCCCAGGCCGCCTCCGACGACTCCTTCGGCTGCAGCACCCGCATCATCCTCGCCAGCTGCACTCGGGCCTGCTTTGGCTGCAGTCCCCGCACCCTCGTCTGCTGCTTCCAAGCCTGCTGGGATTTCGGTGCTGAGGCGTCGTCCACCACGTCGACCACGGGCGTGGCCTCTGCGAGGTCATCCTCCTCGCCAGATACTCCCTCCTCCATGTCGGCCACGGATGTGGCCGTGCCCGGGTCGTCCGCCTCGCCGGGCACCTCATCCTGCGAGGCGGCCACTAATGTGGTCTTTTCGAGGTCGCCCGCCAAAACTTTTTCGGCAGCAGCGTTCCACCCGCCGCCGCCACATGATGTGTCCTCGGTGGATTCGGGGACATGCGATCTGGCGACCCTCCACCGTGGCCTCCCTCCGCCCTCCCTTCGTTTGTGAACTTTCTGGTTTTGGGGAGGGGGTTCAAGTTTTTGTTTGTTTTTTAAGACATCTGGTATCTGTCTTTTGTTGGGGGGGAATACTGTTGCGATCTGCTGCTCGGATCTTCACGTGTTTGTTTTTTCATTCTCAGTCTGACCCGTTTATTTCCTGTTTTTGTCCATCACTATGGTTACACATCAGTCCACCTGTTAGTCTCGCCCCGCACACCTGCTACTAATTTTCACCCTCCTATTTAAGCTCACCTTTTCTGTTTACTCATTCTCGGATCCTAATTTGCCCACGCGCATCAGTGACGACTCTCATCATTCGTATGTATTTTCTCGCTAGCTCTCACGCCAAGCCACTTTATTGTCTAGCTTTCATGCTAAATGTTTTGTTTACTCTTTTGTGTCCTCGTACCAAGTTCTAGTTTTCCTTGTTTTATCCTAGCTTTCACGCTAGCGTATTTTGTTTATTTTTTCTCTGTACACCAGTATTTTTGTTCATAGACTTTTGTTATTAAATACCCTTTATCTTACCTATGCTGTGTTCTGCTTCGACGCATCCACGGGAAAACCACACCGGCATTACAATGCCGAAGAAGAGTCTTCACACATTCCAGAGTACTGGAGTCCGAACGGAAAACGCTCTATAGCCCGCAGACTTTTTTTGGGCTTTGGGAATCACTAATAAGCCAGAGTCCTTTGAAGGCAGATTTCTTGCCGGGACATATGGTACAATACAATCGGCAAGATAGGATGGAGCTAGACCGTGTAGTATTTTATACGTAAGTAGTAAAACCTTAAAGTCACATCTTAAGTGCACAGGAAGCCAGTGCAGGTGAGCCAATAAACACAACAGAAAAAAATACCCAGAATCCCATGCATCCCTAACTATTTCGGGCTACATTATACCACCAAACCCCGGCCACCTCAACCGACGCACTGTTAATTAAAAATAAATGGGTTGATAAATGACTTTTATCTTTAATTATGATCACGATTTCTGGTTGTTAGGTCAGCAAAGAAGGTGTTACCGGCCTTGACGGCAAACCACTGTCCAGACCAAAGCCACCGGTTTGGCTTTAAAATAATGCTGAATGGGGAAAAAAATTAAAAATACTATGACCTAAAAAGACAAAAAGTGAGCCGTTGCTAGAAAACGTGCCGTATGTAAAGGGTGCAGGTGTGACAGATGTACGGTAGAATGACTGAGACAGAATATATATATGTGCCGTATGTAAAGGGTGCAGGTGTGACAGGTGTACGGTAGAATGACTGAGACAGAATATATATCTTGTTGACTACAGGGGGCGAGCAGAATCCTCACAGAGAAGCGGTGATGAGATATTTCAGTTTAAACTTCTCCAATCATGGACATTTTCAACATGCCGTCCCGTGAAATGTATTCCAATAAGTCTTCCATTCTGAGGTAAATATACACGGTGTTTACCTGGGTGAGGCGACCTCCGAGTATGACTCACCCCACTGTTCACGCTCAGAAGACGGCGCCGCACGCGGAATTAGAATGAAAGGATTTGGGCGTCACAATGGATTTATGCTGGCAGTCTACCAAAACTTTGTTTTAGCCGGGAAAAAAAAGCACTGAAGTTAATATTTGAGAGAAATACATCACAGGGTTGTGCAGGAAATGAACTCAAGCGAACGTTATTGCAAGTCAAACATTTCCTTTTTTAAAGGCAGTTTGGGATTTTTTTCCCAGTCTGTCGTCGCCTGATGATGACACCCAGGTCGGTCCGTGGCACAAACACCTGTCCCCTGTTGTCTTGCTTTGTGGATTTTTTTTCATACATGGAATAATTTCATGGAGATTTTTACTTGTTTTTTTCTGCAAAACTTGCTTTAGTTCCTGTGAGCAGCATCGGCTAAGTTCATTCACAATGCCATAAAGATAACTGCTAATTTAGCATTGCGCCAAACATAGTCATTGTGACAGATTCATGGTCATATTTCCTACAACGGCCGCATTATTTAAGTTTATATTCTAGCACGGGGTCCCAAAACATTTTTAATCAGGGGTCAGCATTGGGTGAAAAAAAATTGGCCGGATGCCGGCTGTGTGTGTGTGTGTGTGTGTGTGTGTGTGTGTGTATATATATATATATATGTATATATATATGGGGCAAAAAGGTATTTAGTCAGCCAGCGATTGTGCAAGTTCTCCCACTTAAAATGATGACAGAGGTCTGTCATTTTCATCATAGGTACACTTCAACTGGGAGAGACAGAATGTGAAAAAATAATCCAGGAATTCACATTGTAGGAATTTTAATGAATTTATTTGTAAATTATGGTGGAAAATAAGTATTTGGTCAACCATTCAAAGCTCAAAATCTCACGATACATGGCCCCATTCATTCTTTCCTTAACACGGATCAATCGTCCGGTCCCCTTAGCAGAAAAACAGCCCCAAAGCATGATGTTTCCACCCCCATGCTTCACAGTAGGTATGGTGTTCTTGGGATGCAACTCAGTATTCTTCTTCCTCCAAACACGACCAGTTGAGTTTATACCAAAAAGTTCTATTTTGGTTTCATCTGACCACATGACATTCTCCCAATCCTCTGCTGTATCATCCATGTATCCATTTTGGTATAAACTCAACTCGTCGTGTTTGGAGGAAGAAGAATACTGAGTGAGAACACCATACCTACTGTGAAGCATGGGGGTGGAAACATCATGCTTTGGGGCTGTTTTTCTGCTAAGGGCACAGGACGATTGATCCGTGTTAAGGAAATAATGAATGGGGCCATGTATCGTGAGATTTTCAGCCAAAACCTCCTTCCATCAGTGAGAGCTTTGAATGGTTGACCAAATACTTATTTTCCACCATCATTTACAAATAAATTATTTAAAATTCCAACAATGTGATTTTTTTCCACATTCTGTCTCTCACAGTTGAAGTGTACCTATGATGAAAATGACAGACCTCTGTCATCATTTGAAGTGGGAGAACTTGCACAATCGCTGGCTGACTAAATACTTTTTTGCCCCACTGTGTGTGTGTGTGTATATATATATACATATATATATATATATATATATATATATATATATATATACATACATACATACATATATATATATATGTAAAATAAATCTGGACTTTTTTCTGTCAAAATGTCTGAATTTTTTTTTTTTTGTCAAAACGTCTGGATTTTTTCTGTCAAAAATATGGATTTTTTTCCATCAAGAAGTCAGGATTTTTTTTTTTTTTTTTTTTTGGTCAAAACATCCGGATTTTTTCTGTCCAAAAATCTGGATTTTTTTTCATCAAAAAGTCGGGATTTTTTCCGTCAAAAATTCAAGATTTTTTTTGTTTTCAAAAAGTCTGGATTTTTATTAGGTCAAAAAGCCCAAATTTTTTCGGGCAAAAAGTCGAGATTTTTCCCATCAAAAAGTCAGGATTTTTTTTTTTTTGGTCAAAAATCTGGATTTTTCTGTCCAAAAATCTGGATTTTTTTTCGTCAAAAAATCGGGATTTTTTCCGTCAAAAATTCAAGATTTTATTTGTTGTCAAAAAGTCCGGATTTTTTTGATGTCAAAAAGTCCGGAATTTTTCCGTCAAAAAGTCTGGATTTTTTCCGTCAAAAAGTCTGGATTTTTTCCGTCAAAAAGTCTGGATTTTTTCCGTCAAAAAGTCTGGATTTTTTTTTTTTTTTTTTGTCAAAAAGTCTGGATTTTTTTTCCGTCAAAAAGTCTGGATTTTGTTTTCCGTCAAAAAGTCTGGATTTTTTTCCGTCAAAAAGTCCAAATGTGTCTGTTCTCCCTTTTCTATCTACACACTGTGTCTGCTTGTAAGTACTCTGTGATTGTGCGCTGCCGAACATGCTCCTCTGCTCGTAAAACCAGCAATGACGACACAGTCATGCCGTTAAAAATAAAAAGATAATAATTGGGTACTTTTTTGGCGCTACTTTTTCGAGGCGGTATAGTACCGAATAAGTACCACAATACTGTACTAGTACCGGCATACCGTACAACCCTACTGTAAACTATGTCAGAATTGAACCTGCAACTCCTGCTGCCAAGGCAAAGTCAAACCACGACACTACAACAGTACAATGCATCATGGTGGGGAATTTGTTTTTGTTATTGTCGACATTATTCTGTTTTGTCAGATTTCACAAAATAACTATTTTAATTATTATAAAATAACTGCCTTTTTCCAACCTACTTTTGTTTCTTTAGCTTGGCTTGTCCTCGGATCATCTTACTAATCATAATAATATGTCTTCATTGTTACCATTAAGTATTATAATTAGTCCATCTGCTGCTGTCTTTAAAAATGAGTGATGCCTCCGTTTCTAACTTTAATAGAGGGTCCTTGAACGCATCACAGTTATGTGCAATGAGATGCAAAAGGACAATTCATTTCCTTTCTGCCACAAATGTATTTATTAGATTTTTACCTTTCTTCTGCCACCTCATCTTTGTTGCAAAATGCTCAGAACTGGTATTTACTGACAAAATACCAATTCCAGCTGAACCAGGACAGGTATTGATCCACTTATTGATCCCACATGTTCCTGTCCAGCTGGTAACAATGCAGATAATCATACCATTACGTATGATTCTTTTCTTTTTTTTGAAGCATTTCTCTTCCTTTTTACTGGTGCCTTTGAGAAAATGTTTGAAAAAAAAAAAAGAAAGACATTTTCAACCACAACACCTTTGTAAAAATATAGCAAGTGTTCTGGTATGAAATTTCCGCCTTTATGTTCCAGGCCAGGTCTTTAAAAAGTTCCAATATTTGACCCATTTCGAAGCGCTTTTAGTACATTGATCAACCAATTTCAAGAATGTTCTTTGTATTTGAGAGCCCAGGGTTTAGTCCCCGTGAATCGATGTGCTCCTTTTTGACAGGTGTGTCAGTGGAAGAAGCCCAGCCCAATACTTTTTTTTTTAGGAAGGCTATTATTATAGAAGATGACAGTCTGCATGGATTGTGTCCAATCCAAATGGCTTTTATTGACTTAATGCCGCGCCTCGGTTTTAAAGTGCCGGTTTCGGTCATTGCAGAACAAAAAAAAAAAAGCTGCTAAGCTTTAGTGTGAAAATGTTAAATGCAGGGGTGTCCAAACTTTTTCCACAGAGGGCTGCACACGGAACAATTCAAACATGCAGGGGCCATTTTCATATTTTACATTTTCAAACCAAAATATAGGGATTTTTTAAAAATCTTTAGAGCTCCTGGGGAGCATAGAGTGTCTCAGTCACTAAAATAAAAAAAAATAGTCAAATTATTATTTTTTTTATTTATTTAATGCTTACAGTAAATCTCTATATGAACTTGAGGTTGATATAAAGTAAAACAAAAAAAGACAACTTTGTTTTTTATAGTAAAACTGAAATATGCAGTATTTAGATAGATAGATAGTACTTTATTGATTCCTTCAGGAGAGTTCCTTTATTTAGCAATCAAAGCCCTCAAAGATCAATAATGCAGGACACCATTGATTTTAATGATTTAATATTTTTGAGTAATCACAGTGAAAAGTGAAATAAAATCAGACTAAATATATTTGAGATTCGAAAGGTTCCCCACTCATAAAGTGATACATTTTTATTTTATTTTTTTTTTACTTTTAATTCTTAAATTTCAAGACCAACTTCTGATATATCTGTCGATTTTAAGTTTGAACTATTATTTTGTTTGTTTTATGCTCTTTTGTCAAAACTTTGATGTTTTTATAAGGCAACCACACAAAATATGCAATATTTTTTCCACATAAAACATTTTAAAGGGATAATTTTGAAGTAATAATATATTTTTTTTGTTCTTTTTTTGAGCAATGGAAAAAAAAAAGAAAATAAAGACAAAAGGAAAAAAAAAAAACTGCCTGCATGGCAGCTTTGTGTCAACATTGCCACTTTTTCTTATTAGATTTCATCTCATTCCACTTTTTTAAAATGTTTGTTTTTTATTTTTGCAATACTAATAATTTTGCCATTTTTGTAGAATGTGTGGACAACCCTGGTTTAATGATTAAAAATAATAATAATAATAATAATAATTAAAATATATTCCACAGCCCCAAACATTTCTTTTTGTTTTCTTGGCAACTCTTAGTTTGGTATTTTTTTTTTTTTTTTTTATCATATTTTGTGTTAAGAAATTTTTTTTTTTTTAAATATTTGAGAACACATTTTTTACAAAGCTTTTCAAGCCTCACTCAGACTCTTAAACCTTCTTTACATGTCCAATAAGTCCACATGTACAAGCATTTTATAAATAAATAAAATAAAAAAAAACCCCTGAAAGTTTTGGATTTAAATCTGATGGAAGTTTTCTTATTTGTTGCTTACTTTAAGCAGGAAATAACAAAATAAACCGTCATGTTATATTTGAATTTCTCTTCGACATTTTGACCCCAAAACAACTATTTTCATTAAGGCTAAGTCTACACTAAGCCTGGATAACTCCTTACACAAATAATTCTAGATTTAATAATTTCTAGAGATAATATCGGACCGTGGAAATTATCGGCCGAGAAATCCATAGAAATGTAATATTGGTTTTTCAAAAAAGTAAAATTTATGACTTTTTAAGACGCTGCTGTGTACACGGACGTATTTAGAAGTGCAGAGCGTCAATAAACCTTGAATGCACATAATATCTACGGCTTTTCACACACACACACACACACACACACACACACACACACACACACACACACACAAGTGAATGCAATCCATACTTGGTCAACAGCCATACAGGTCACACTGAGGGTGGCCGTATAA
>NC_084631.1:2584183-2634591 GCF_033978795.1 Nerophis ophidion | reverse complement strand
CCCACATTTACCCCAAATAGGTGAAATGACACCAGACAGTATCTTACGGCACATCGGTTGAAAAACACTGACGTTTGGAACCAAGATGTTTTATATGACAAGGGTCCCAAAATGGACCTCCAGTTGGGAGTTCCCATGCCACATGTTGCTTGGCTGGCTCGCCAAATAAACACATCACATGGCTAGCCCCCCCCCCCCCCCCCCCCCCCCAAAAAAAAAACAGCACATTTGATTTTTCACCCCCGGGAGACGGTGAATTATTTAAAGTGAAGGCGGTGGAAAGAATGGCTAGCAGACGTGGGGGGTGGGGTAGGGGGGTGGGGGGGGGGGGGGATGGATGGGGAAGAGATGGATGGGGAAGGATGGAAGGAGCCAGAAGGACCAGATGGGCAGAGCAGGCACGGAGCCAAAGAGAATCTGGTATATAGAGAAAGGGTGAACATGTGATGTTGGGTAGTGGGTAGAACTCATGATTTTGCACTGAAGAGGACTGCTATTAATTAACTGCCTAAACAGGCTGCAAATGTTGCGGGACTGTTTTACTTCAAATACAGTGGAACCTTGATTTAGTCTTGACCAGGGTTGGCGAATTGAAGAAAATGTCCCCAAAATAGGCATTTATAACATGAATTTGGAGAGGCGGAGCCAAAAATCCGACGGCGGGGCAGGGCACGCTGGAGCCCTGTCCAAGATGGAGGCAAGGAGGCGGCGAATGCGGCTGAGCGGAGAGGCGGGGCGTGCCGGGAGCGACGCTACGAGCGAGATCAGGTGCGTGGCTCGCACACCGGCACACAATTGACTTATCGCCTCACACTGTAAAAAAGGGCAGAAGGAGGAGAGATCGAGGCAGAAGGAGGACATTCCGCAGCAGATGCAGCGCAGGAGCAACGGAGAGAAGACGGAAGCGACCGAAGAGCGAGAAGCAGAGGAGGAGCCGAAAAGCAACCCGGCAAGAGACAGCTGTATTTGAAAAAATAACAAAAAAAACAATGTCCTTCCTGAGTGGTCCATGGAACCCGCACGACGACAGCAAGCGACTGTCACAATGAACAACGGATTCCAGCTTTGACAAGAATCCATATTTTAGTAAGTACCGTATTTTTCGGACTACAAAAATGGACAGTGTGCCTCATAACCCGGCGCGTCTAATGTACGGCATACTTCTGGTTGTGCTTACTGACCTCAAAGAAATGTTATTTGGTACAAAGTGTAATGATTAGTGTGACCAGTAGAGGGCAGTCATACATAAGAGATATGTGTAGAATCTAATATGATGGCAGTAAACAATACCAAAACTTCAACTGCTGTATTAGGAATTTAGAAAATTACACACGGTGCTCAAAAATCGTCAAAATGTTTTTAGTACGACTTCAGGAAGCTGTGATGGATTGTCGGCGCATTAAACATACGAGTATTATCATCATGGTGTTTGTATAACAGGGGTGTCCACATTTTTTCCACAGAGGGTCGCACACAGAAAAATGTAAACATGCGGGGGCCATTTTGATATTTTTCATTTTCAAACCATAACAAAAAATATGGATTTTTTTTTTCATCTTAGGGCTCCTGGGGAGCATAGAGGGTCTCAGTCACTAAAATGTTCAAAATAAGTCAAATTATTATTACTATTATTTATTTAATGCTTACAGTAAATCTCTATATCAACTTGTGGTTGATATAAAGTAAAACAAATAAGGTTTTATGCCTTTTCTGTCAAAGACAACTTGGTTTTTTATAGTACAACTGAAATATGCAGTATTTAGATAGATAGATAGTACTTTATTGATTCCTTCAGGAGAGTTCCTTTATTTAGCAATTAAAGCCCTCAAAGATCAATAATGCAGGACACCATTGATTTTAATTTTTTAATATTTTTTAAATAATCACAGTGAAAAGTTAAATAAAATCTTACTTAATATATTTGAGATCTGAAAGGTTCCCCACTCATAAAGTGATGCATTTTTAGGAGTTTTTTTTTTACTTCTAACACTTAAATTTCAATATCAACTTCCGATATATCTGTTGATTTTAAGTTTGAACTATTATTTTGTTTGTTTTATGCTCTTATCAAAACTTTCATGTTTTTATATGGCAACCACACAACATATGCAATATTTTTTCCACGTAAAACATTAAGTGATCATTTTAAAGTAATAATTCATGAAAACATATATTTTTTTGTCTTTTTTTTTTGAGCAATGGAAAAAAAAGAAAATCAAGACAAAAGGAAAGAAAAACTGCCTGCATGGCAGCTTTGTGTCAACATTGCCACTTTTTCTCAATAAATTTCACCTCATTCCACTTTTTTTGAATGTTTTTTTTTAATTTTTGCAATATTATCAATTTTGCAATTTTTGCAGAATGTGTGGCGGGCCAGTAAACGATTAGCTGCGGGCCGCAAATGGCCCCCGGGCCGCACTTTGGACCGAAAAATGGTACCTATTAGCAGACATTTTACCTGGCGTTTTGTTTCACAATATTATGCAAAACCAACTTTTCTTACCTTCTGCTACCTGCTGATGTGTATTTGGGATCTGCATAAGTCCCGAAAATGTGCACGAGTCCGCCATTATAGTCCGTGGCAACGCCCTTCTTTTTCACTATTTTCTTAAGGGACATTCATCTTCACCTGTTGCCATTTGTAACATAAAGTAGTGTAAAGTTCTAACTTATATCTGTCTGTAGACTTTGTAAAAACTGTAATGGGTCGACATAAGTCACCCACGGAATTCTTAGAGGGTTCCGGTCGAACAACCTAAATAATCAATAACCAGTAGATTTTACATGTCAAATGTCAATTAGTCAAAGAGTGGATGGTGAGATCGACAGGCGGATCGGTGCGGCGTCTTCAGTAATGCGGACGTTGTATCGATCCGTTGTGGTGAAGAAGGAACTGAGCCGGAAGGCAAAGCTCTCAATTTACCGGTGGATCTACGTTCCCATCCTCACCTATGGTTATGAGCTTTGGGTCATGACCGAAAGGATAAGATCACGGGTACAAGCGGCCCAAATGAGTTTGGGTCCCTCCCTTAGAGATAGGGTGAGAAGCTTGGGTCTCTCCCTTAGAGATAGGGCGAGAAGCTTGGGTCTCTCCCTTAGGGATAGGGCGAGAAGCTTGGGTCTCTCCCTTAGAGATAGGGCGAGAAGCTTGGGTCCTCCCTTAGGGATAGGGTGAGAAGCTTGGGTCTCTCCCTTAGAGATAGGGCGAGAAGCTTGGGTCTCTCCCTTAGAGATAGGGTGAGAAGCTTGGGTCTCTCCCTTAGAGATAGGGTGAGAAGCTCTGCCATCCGGGAGGAACTCAAAGTAAAGCCGCTGCTCCTCCACATGGAGAGGAGCCAGATGAGGTGGTTCGGGCATCTGGTCAGGATGCCACCCGAACGCCTCCCTAGGGGAGGTGTTTAGGGCACGTCCAACCGGTAGGAGGCCACGGGGAAGACCCAGGACACGTTGGGAAGACTATGTCTCCCGGCTGGCCTGGGAACGTCTCGGGATCCCCCAGGAAGAGCTAGATGAAGTGGCTGGGGAGAGGGAAGTCTGGGTTTCCCTGCTTAGGCTGTTGCCCCCCGCGACCCGACCTTGGATAAGCGGAAGAAGATGGATGGATGGAAATGTCAACTAATACGCATTATCCTTCTTTAGATCAACTCGATCTGAATCTACCTTGTTTTGCTCAAGTGTTTGAAGCAGCCGAAGCAAAATGGACATCATTACTTGGCAGCAGCAAAGTGGCGGACAATCAATTTGACCAAACTACGACGCCCGCCTAGACGGGGGCAGCATTCCGAATTTGAAGTCAACGCGTTTAAAACTTCTGCAAACATGAAATGTTGCTGGCTGGATTTCCCGACATCCCATCATCCCCCCTGAGCGTTGTTTGTTCTGTGTTTTCAACAAGAATCAGTCGACTGCAGTTTTACAGTCGGCGTTTGCGTCTAAATGTGAAGAAGGTTGCTTCTGTGCCTCCGGCTCCGCTTCCACAAAGGAGTGCTTTTTCTTCTTGCCCCGTTTAAACAAGGCAGTTAGTACATTTATACTGCTTCTTGCTTTAGTTTGTACTCCCACTGCTTTTTTCCACATTCCCTCTAACTCTTAACAAGGAAAGCATATTTCTGTGACTTAAAAAAACCTCACATTCATGTAATCTAACTACTTAGATTATAGCGAGAGCATCTACAAACCCTGTTTCCATATGAGTTGGGAAATTGTGTTAGATGTAAATATAAACAGAATACAAATCCTTTTCAAGCCATATTCAGTTGAATATGCTACAAAGACAACATATTTGATGTTCAAACTGATAAACATTTTTGTTTTTTTCTGCAAATCATCATTAACTTTAGAATTTGATGCCAAAGAAGTTGGGAAAAGTGGCAATAAATACTGATAAAGTTGAGGAATGCTCATCAAACACTTATTTGGAACATCCCACAGGTGTGCAGGCTAATTGGGAACAGGTGGGTGCCATGATTGGGTATAAAAACAGCTTCCCAAAAAATGCTCAGTCTTTCACAAGAAAGGATGGGGCGAGGTACACCCCTTTGTCCACAACTGTGTGAGCAAATAGTCAAACAGTTTAAGAACAACCTTTCTCAAAGTGACATTGCAAGAAATTTAGGGATTTCAACATCTACGCTCCATAATATCATCAAAAAGTTCAGAGAATCTGGAGAAATCACTCCACGTAAGCAGCATGGCCGGAAACCAACATTGAATGACCGTGACCTTCCATCCCTCAGACGAAACTAAATCAAAAACTGACATCAATCTTTAAAGGATATCACCACATGGGCTCAGGAACACTTCAGAAAACCACTGTCACTAAATACAGTTTGTCGCTACATCTGTAAGTGCAAGTTAAAGCTCTACTATGCAAAGCAAAAGCCATTTATCAACAACATCCAGAAACGCCCGCCGGCTTCTCTGGGCCCGAGATCATCTAAGATGGACTGATGCAAAGTGGAAAAGTGTTCTGGGGTCTGACGAGTCCACATTTCAAATTGTTTTTGGAAATATTCGACATGGTGTCATCCGGACCAAAGGGGAAGTGAATCATCCAGACTGTTATCGACGTAAAGTTGAAAAGCCAGCATCTATGATGGTATGGGGGTGCATTAGTGCCCAAGACATGGGTAACTTACACATCTGTGAAGGCACCATTAATGCTGAAAGGTACATACAGGTTTTGGAACAACATATGTTGTCATCTAAGCGCCGTCTTTTTCATGGACGCCCCTGCTTATTTCAGCAAGACTATGCCAAGCCACATTCAACACGTGTTACAAAAAAAGAGTGCGGGTACTTTCCTGGCCCGCCTGCAGTCCAGACCTGTCTCCCATGGAAAATGTGTGGCACATTAGATAGAGAGATAGTACTTTATTGATTCCTTCAGGAACAGAGTGTTCAGGAGGGTGTCCCTTCAAGAAGGCCCACCCGCCGTGGATCACCACCTGGGTCGGGACCCCCGGGAATGAACAAAAGGCACCCAGAAGTGAACCAGCGAAAGTGGTCATTGTGAAGCGTAAAATAGGACAGCGGAGACTCCGGACTGTGAAGGACTGAAGCTCTACATAAAACAAGAATGGGAAAGAATTCCACTTTCAAAGCTTCAACAATTAGTTTCCTCAGTTCCCAAACGTTTATTGAGTGTTGTTAAAAGAAAAGGTGATGTAACACAGTGGTGAACATGCCCTTTCCCAACTACTTTGGCACGTGTTGCAGCCATGAAATTCTAAGTTAATTATTATTTCCCCAAAAAAATAATGTTTATGAGTTTGAACATCAAATATGTTGTCTTTGTAGCATATTCAACTGAATATGGCTTGAAAATGATTTGCAAATCATTGTATTCTGTTTATATTTACATCTAACACAATTTCCCAACTCATGTGGAAACGGGGTTTGTAAATAAAGTTGGTATGGCACGGTGTCCAAATTGATCCAGAGTTGTGTTTAGCAAAAGACGGACAAAAGTTTGAGGGTAAAAGTTTGGAAAGATGTGTGACCCGGAACTCGACGAGGGCAAGGGGGGCTGATGAGGACATGACCGGGGAAGATGAGTGGAACAGAGGGTGCGACTTCAGAAACATATGATTGGCCACTGGTGCCAAATCGTAATCGCACACACACACACACACACACACACACACACACACACACACACACACACACACACACACACACACACACACACACACACACACACACACACACACACACACACACACACGTCGGGACACAAATAAATCTCGAGCAGATTTGAGCCAGTTAACCTGCCTCTCCACCCCACCACATGGTCCCCACTAGGGAGGGAGGGGGGGCTGAAACGGGTGGAGCGGCAAGAACAGCTTGATGAATCGGGGCGTTGAAAAAGTCGGGGAAAAGAAAGTAGCTGGAAATCAAACAGGCGTGCATCTTTGTGGAAGTGATAAAGCGCCGCTCGCAGGCGGCTCGGGAACGGAAACTGAGCGCGGCGAAGAAAAGTGCAGACGGGGTAAATGGGTCAGGAGGAGCCAAGGAACAGCAGGGCGGTGAAGGCGCCGGGAGTGGGATTGTTGAGCGGCAAACAACAGAGAGATGATGGTAATAAGACAATGTGCTGAAGGCACTCACACAGTAATTACACGGCAAAGAGCAGGCCGCTTTAATTAGAAAAAAAAGGAAGTGCACATATTGCGAAGTGAATTATTACATAACGCGTTTTTGCCTCGGACCGCAGCGGCTTTTGGTGTTTCATCTTTTTCATAAAGAGACCTGAGAACGTGGAAAGCCGCACGTACCCCAAGTTCAGAGAATCCGGAGAAATCACTCATTGAAACCAACACTGAATGACCGTGACCTTCGATCCCTCAGACGGCACTGTATCAAAAACCGATATCAATCTCTAAAGGATATCCCCACATGGGCTCAGGAACACTTCATAAAACCACTGTCACTAAATACAGGTGGTCGCTACATCTGTAAGTGCAAGTTAAAGCTCTACTATGCAAAGAGCAGGCCGCTTTAATTACAAAAAAAGGAAGTGCACATATTGCGAAGTGAATTATTACATAACACGTTTTTGCCTCGGACCGCAGCGGCTTTTGGCGTTTAAACTTTTTCATAAAGAGACCTGGCGTATCCCAGGTTTAGAGAATCTGGAGAAATCACTCCCCGTAAGCGGCATGGCCGGAAACCAACATTGAATGACCGTGACCTTCCATCCCTCAGACGGCACTGTATCAAAAAAACGACATCAATCTCTAAAGGATATCACCACATGGGCTCAGGAACACTTCAGAAAAACCACTGCCACTAAATACAGGTGGTCGCTACATCTGTAAGTGCAAGTTAAAGCTCTACACAGCAAAGAGCAGGCCGTCTTAATTAGAAAAAAAGGAAGTAAACATTTGCGAAGTGAATTATTACATAATGTGTTTTTGCCTCGGACCGCAGCGGCTTTTGGCGTTTCATCTTTTTCATAAAGAGACCTGGCGTATCCCAGGTTCAGAGAATCTGGAGAAGTCACTCCACGTAAGCGGCATGGCCGGAAACCAACATTGAATGACCGTGACCTTCCATCCCTTGGACGGCACTGTATCAAAAAACCGACATCAATCTCTAAAGGATATCACCACATGGGCTCAGGAACACTTCAGAAAACCACTGCCACTAAATACAGTTTGTCGCTACATCTGTAAGTGCAAGTTAAAGCTCTACTAAGCAAAGAGCAGGCCGCCTTAATTAGAAAAAAAGGAAGTAAACATTTGCGAAGTGAATTATTACATAATGTGTTTTTGCCTCGGACCGCAGCGGCTTTTGGCGTTTCAACTTTTTCGTAAAGAGACCTGGCGTATCCCAGGTTCAGAGAATCTGGAGAAATCACTCCACGTAAGCGGCATGGCCGGAAACCAACATTGAATGACCGTGACCTTCCATCCCTCAGACGGCACTGTATCAAAAACCGACATCAATCTCTAAAGGATATCACCACATGGGCTCAGGAACACTTCAGAAAACCACTGTCACTAAATACAGGTGGTCGCTACATCTGTAAGTGCAAGCTAAAGCTCTACAGAGCAAAGAGCAGGCCGCTTTAATTACAAAAAAAGGGAAGTGCACATATTGCGAAGTGAATTATTACATAACGCGTTTTTGCCTCGGACCGCAGCGGCTGGTGGCTTTTCATCTTTTTCATAAAGAGACCTGGCGTATCCCAGGTTCAGAGAATCTGGAGAAATCACTCCACGTAAGCGGCATGGCCGGAAACCAACATTGAATGACCGTGACCTTCCATCCCTCAGACGGCACTGTATCAAAAACCGACATCAATCTCTAAAGGATATCACCACATGGGCTCAGGAACACTTCAGAAAACCACTGTCACTAAATACAGGTGGTCGCTACATCTGTAAGTGCAAGCTAAAGCTCTACAGAGCAAAGAGCAGGCCGCTTTAATTACAAAAAAAGGAAGTGCACATATTGCGAAGTGAATTATTACATAACGCGTTTTTGCCTCGGACCGCAGCGGCTGGTGGCTTTTCATCTTTTTCATAAAGAGACCTGGCGTATCCCAGGTTCAGAGAATCTGGAGAAATCACTCCACGTAAGCGGCATGGCCGGAAACCAACATTGAATGACCGTGACCTTCCATCCCTCAGACGGCACTGTATCAAAAACCGACATCAATCTCTAAAGGATATCACCACATGGCTCAGGAACACTTCAGAAAACCACTGCCACTAAATACAGGTGGTCGCTACATCTGTAAGTGCAAGTTAAAGCTCTACACAGCAAAAAGCAGGCCGCGTTAATTAGAAAAAAAAGGAAGTAAATATTTGCGAAGTGAAGTTTTCCAAGATGGCGGCGCCCGGACGGGCTGCGCACTCGAGGAGCTCCTGCTAAAGATGGAACATTTGGCAGAAATACCGGACAATTCCACAAACTTAATGGCTGGCTCACATCGTGGTCACTCCGTGATCACGTACGACCGCCAGACACTTCTGGATGTGGACACATCGGGCCGTTTTGGACCGATAGACACTTGCGTGCTAGACTTGCTAACTAGCACGGGAATACATCGGCGGCTACATCCAGCGGCCTGTGAAGCAGGGGAGTCTAGTAGCAGCGGGGGCCGTCTACGGAGCAGACGCCAGCGGTGTGATCGGAAACGCGGATGCCGAGCGGGGCTAAAAACAAAGCAGAAGGCTAATCCCCACAGAACACCACTTTCCTCCATCCCGAAGACGGATTTAGATGGAAAATGCGAGACTACTGGTCTGGGTAAGGAGTCAGTTAAATTAGAACAAGTTTTTTCTGCTTTGAGTGTTTCAGAGTTGGACATGTGTTTTACTGAGGTGGCTAACTATGATGCGTGCAGTTTATCAAAGCGACAAACAAACAATCGGAAAATCCCCGTTACTGAGGAGGCTAACCATGATGCGTGCAGTTTATCAAAACAACAATCAAACAATCGGAAAATTCCTGTCGTATCAATTCCTAGATATGGTCGTAACTATACTAAATGCACTGGGCATGATAAACACAACATTATTAATATTGCTACTACGGATAATTTGATCAAAAACTCCCTAAAACAGCCCACTACCTATAATATAGGTTTTTTTAAACATAAGATCATTGTCTCCTAAAACGTTGTTAGTTAATGATATCATCAGAGACAACAACCTTAACGTCATCGGTCTCAGCGAAGCCTGGCTTAAACCAAACTACTTTTTTGCGCTAAATGAGGCATGTCCTCCTAACTTTACACATGCGCATATTGCCCGTCCGCTCAAAAGGGGTGGGGGGGTTGCACTAATATACAACGAAAACTTTAACCTTAGTCCTAACATAAATAATAAATATAAATCGTTTGAGGTGCTTACTATGAGGTCTGTCACACCGCTGCTTCTACACCTGGCTGCTATCTACCGCCCCCCAGGGCCCTATTCGGACTTTATTAATGAATTCTCAGAGTTCGTTGCTGATCTAGTGACACACGCCGATAATATAATCATAATGGGGGACTTTAATATCCATATGAATACCCCATCGGACCCACCGTGCGTAGCGCTCCAGACTGTAATTGATAGCTGTGGTCTCACACAAATAATAAATGAACCCACGCATCGCAACGGTAATACGATAGACCTAGTGCTTGTCAGGGGCATCAACGTTTCCAAAGTTACGATACTCCCGTATACTAAAGTATTGTCTGATCATTACCTTATAAAATTCGAGGTTCAGACGCATGTTCGTCAAACTAATAATAATAATAGCTGCTATAGCAGCCGCAACATTAATACAGCCAGAACGACAACTCTTGCTGACCTACTGCCCTCGGTAATGGCACCATTCCCAAAGTATGTGGGCTCTATTGATAACCTCACTAACAACTTTAATGACGCCCTGCGCGAAACCATTGATAACATAGCACCGCTAAAGTTAAAAAAGGCTCCAAAAAAGCGCACCCCGTGGTTTACAGAAGAAACTAGAGCTCAGAAATTATTATGTAGAAAGCTGGAACGCAAATGGCGCACGACTAAACTTGAGGTGCACCATCAAGCATGGAGTGATGGTTTAATAACTTATAAACGCATGCTTACCTTAGCTAAAGCTAAATATTACTCAAATCTCATCCACCGTAATAAAAACGATCCTAAATTTTTGTTTAGTACGGTAGCATCGCTAACCCAACAAGGGACTCCTTCCAGTAGCTCCACCCACTCAGCGGATGACTTTATGCAATTCTTTAGTAAGAAAATTGAAGTCATTAGAAAGGAGATTAAAGACAATGCGTCCCAGCTACAACGGGGTTCTATTAACACTGACACGATTGTATATACGGCGGATACTGCCCTCCAAAATACTTTCTCTCGTTTTGAGGAAATAACATTAGAGGAATTGTTACAACGTGTAAATGGAATAAAACAGACAACATGTTTACTTGACCCTCTTCCTGGGAAACTGATCAAGGAGCTCTTTGTATTATTAGGTCCATCAGTGCTAAATATTATAAACTTATCACTCTCCTCGGGCACTGTTCCCCTAGCATTCAAAAAAGCGGTTATTCATCCTCTTCTTAAAAGACCTAACCTCGATCCTGACCTCATGGTAAACTACCGACCGGTGTCTCACCTTCCCTTTATTTCAAAAATCCTTGAAAAAATTGTTGCGGAGCAGTTAAATGAACACCTAGCGTCTAACAATCTATGTGAAACCTTTCAATCCGGTTTCAGGGCAAATCACTCCACGGAGACAGCCCTCGCAAAAATGACTAATGATCTATTGCTAACGATGGATTCTGATGCGTCATCTATGTTGCTGCTCCTCGATCTTAGCGCTGCTTTCGATACCGTTGATCATAATATTTTATTAGAACGTATCAAAACACGAATTGGTATGTCAGACTTAGCCCTGTCTTGGTTTAACTCTTATCTTACTGATAGGATGCAGTGTGTCTCCCATAACAATGTGACCTCGGACTACGTTAAGGTAACGTGTGGAGTTCCCCAGGGTTCGGTCCTTGGCCCTGCACTCTTCAGCATCTACATGCTGCCGCTAGGTGACATCATACGCAAATACGGTATTAGCTTTCACTGTTATGCTGATGACACCCAACTCTACATGCCCCTAAAGCTGACCAACACGCCGGATTGTAGTCAGCTGGAGGCGTGTCTTAATGAAATTAAACAATGGATGTCCGCTAACTTTTTGCAACTCAACGCCAAAAAAACGGAAATGCTGATTATCGGTCCTGCTAGACACCGAACTCTATTTAATAATACAACTCTAACATTTGACAACCAAACAATTAAACAAGGCGACACGGTAAAGAATCTGGGTGTTATCTTCGACCCAACTCTCTCCTTTGAGGCACACATTAAAAGCGTTACTAAAACGGCCTTCTTTCATCTCCGTAATATCGCTAAAATTCGCTCCATTCTGTCCACTAAAGACGCTGAGATCATTATCCATGCGTTTGTTACGTCTCGCCTCGACTACTGTAACGTATTATTTTCGGGTCTCCCCATGTCTAGCATTAAAAGATTACAGTTGGTACAAAATGCGGCTGCTAGACTTTTGACAAGAACAAGAAAGTTTGATCACATTACGCCTGTACTGGCTCACCTGCACTGGCTTCCTGTGCACTTAAGATGTGACTTTAAGGTTTTACTACTTACGTATAAAATACTACACGGTCTAGCTCCATCCTATCTTGCCGATTGTATTGTACCATATGTCCCGGCAAGAAATCTGCGTTCAAAGGACTCCGGCTTATTAGTGATTCCCAAAGCCCAAAAAAAGTCTGCGGGCTATAGAGCATTTTCCGTTCGGGCTCCAGTACTCTGGAATGCCCTCCCGGTAACAGTTCGCGATGCCACCTCAGTAGAAGCATTTAAGTCTCACCTTAAAACTCATTTGTATACTCTAGCCTTTAAATAGACTCCCTTTTTAGACCAGTTGATCTGCCGTTTCTTTTCTTTTTCTCCTATGTCCCACTCTCCCGTGTGGAGGGGGTCCGGTCCGATCCGGTGGCCATGTACTGCTCGCCTGTGTATCGGCTGGGGACATCTCTGCGCTGCTGGTCCGCCTACGCTTGGGATGGTTTCCTGCTGGCTCCGCTGTGAACGGGACTCTCGCTGCTGTGTCTTGGATCCTCTTTGGACTGGACTCTCGCGACTGTGTTGTATCCATTGTGGATTGAACTTTCACAGTATCATGTTAGACCCGCTCGACATCCATTGCTTTCCTCCTCTCTAAGGTTCTCATAGTCATCATTGTCACCGACGTCCCACTGGGTCATTATTGTCACCAATGTCCCACTGGGTGTGAGTTTTCCTACCGAAGATGTCGTGGTGGTTTGTGCAGCCCTTTGAGACACTAGTGATTTAGGGCTATATAAGTAAACATTGATTGATTGATTGATTGAATTATTACATAATGTGTTTTTGCCTCGGACCGCAGCGGCTTTTGGCGTTTCATCTTTTTCATAAAGAGACCTGGCGTATCCCAGGTTCAGAGAATCTGGAGAAATCACTCCACGTAAGCGGCATGGCCGGAAACCAACATTGAATGACCGTGACCTTCCATCCCTCAGACGGCACTGTATCAAAAAACCGACATCAATCTCTAAAGGATATCACCACATGGGCTCAGGAACACTTCAGAAAACCACTGTCACTAAATACAGGTGGTCGCTACAACTGTAAGTGCAAGTTAAAGCTCTACACAGCAAAGAGCAGGCCGTTTTAATTAGAAAAAAAGGAAGAAACTTGGCCGGGTCTGACAGAAAACACGTGCACATAATGCGAAGTGAATTATTACATAATGTATTTTTGCCTCGGACCGCAGCGGCTTTTGGTGTTTCATCTTTTTCATAAAGACACCTGAGAACGTGGAAATCCCCTCGTATCCCAGGTTCAGAGAATCTGGAGAAATCACTCCACGTAAGCGGCATGGCCGGAAACCAACTTTGAATGACCGACATCAATCTCTAAAGGATATCACCACATGGGCTCAGAAACACTTCATAAAACCACTGTCACTAAATACAGTTCGTTGTTACATCTGTAAGTGCAAGTTAAAGCTCTACTATGCTCTACTACATACTCTACCAACCGGCATAGCTCGGTTGGTAGAGTGGCCGTGCCAGCAACTTGAGGGTTGCAGGTTCGATCCCCGCTTCCGCCATCCTAGTCACTGCCGTTGTGTCCTTGGGCAAGACACTTTACCCACCTGCTCCCAGTGCCACCCACACTGGTTTAAATGTAACTTAGATATTGGGTTTCACTATGTAAAGCGCTTTGAGTCACTAGAGAAAAGCGCTATATAAATATAATTCACTTCACTACTACACAGCTAAGAGCAGGCCGCTTTAATTAGAAAAAAAGGAAGTGCACATATTGCGAAGTGAATTATTACATAATGTGTTTTTGGTGGCGTTTCATCTTTTTTCATAATGCAGGGGTGTCCAAACTTTTTCCACTGAAAAATCAACGCAAGCAGGGGCCATTTTGATATTTTTTTTATTTATTTCAAAAACCAATACAATATGTGTGTAAAAATATACATCTAGGCCTCCACTCAGGTTTGATCCCAGGGACCCCACAAGATTTAGGTCCAAGAATTATTTAAAATGTGTCATTATTTTGTATTATTGTTATTCAAGGTTTAAATCTCTAGTTTAACATTAGGTCGTTCTGTCAATATAACGCTTTTAAAGATTTAAGTTTTATGCCCTTTTTGTCGAATAAAACCCTGTTTTGTTATGGGAAAAAACACACAATATGCAATAGTTTCCCCCTAAGTGGAATATTTGAGTTTATAGAATAATTGGAGCCTTAAAAATGTCAACACATAACACCATTGATTTTAATGTATTATTATTTTTTAGCAGTGACACACACACACACACACAATAAATAAATAAAAAATCGCACTTAAAATTATTGGGGATTTTATTAAAAATAAAAAACTTTTTTTTTTTTTCACTGTTTATTTTAAACACAATCGTTTTGAGATCAACTTCAGATCCATCAGTCAATTATAACTTTTATTGTTGTTTATGTTTTTTGTTTGTTCTTATTAGGCCCTTCTTTAGAAAAAAACAACAGTTTTTTTATATGGCAAACACAAAATATGCAACATTTTCCCCCCCCAAAATATCTCAAAGTGGAATATTGAATGTCACATTGATTTTGATTAATTATTATTATTTTTTTTTTTAAGAAAATAACAGCCTGCATGGCCGCTTTGTGTTATTAGAAGTGAATTGTGAAGTGAATTATATTTATATAGCGCATTTTCTCTAGTGACACAAAGCACTTTACATAGTGAAACCCAATATCTAAGTTACATTTAAAGCAGTGTGGGTGGCACTGGGAGCAGGTGGGTAAAGTGTCTTGCCCAAGGACACAACGGCAGTGACTAGGATGGCGGAAGCGGGAATCGAACCTGCAACCCTACAGTTGCTGGCACGGCCACTCTACCAACCGAGCTATACCGCTAGAGTAAAAATTGCAACATTTTCTTGTCATATTTCACCTGTTTGCTTTTTTATACCATTTTTTAGGCCGTTAAAAAATGACCCGCGGGCCGCACTTTGGACACCGATGAGACCGGAGAATGTGGAAAGCAGCACGTATCCCATGACCGACCTGACAAGCTTTTCTTTTTTTTCTTTTCCTTCTTGTACGTCTCCATTTCCCAGAAAGACGCTGAGCGGGCGAATATGCAAATGTGGAGCAGTGTCCTGCCGCACGTTTATTGCCACGTGTCAAGTGTGGCCGCCATTTTCCCTAATGGCGGCGAGATATGGCGGCCGTTTCTTCATTGCTGTTTTTTAGTCACCGAATGTCCCCTTTGGGACAGAGGACCCTATTGTATTTCTAAGGTTTTATTATTATACCGCCGGCTCTTTGAGCGGTAATTAGACCCCTTTAAAATGCTTCACGAAATTTAACACACACACCAGGACTGGCAAAAATTGCGATCTAATCAAAAAAACTAAACCCAAAACTCAAAATTGCGCTCTAGCAAACCCTAGTAAAAAAACACAGACAACTGCTTGTAACTTCCGTTAGGAATGTTGTAGAGACATGAAACAAAAACCTCTATGTAGGTCTCACTTAGACCTACATTTTATAAAGTTTTATTTTTCAGCAAAAATCAACAGGAAGTTGGCAAAAACCCCTTCAAAACAGACGTTTCCTAAACAATTTCATTTTTGCCTCTTTGTGCTGTAATTTGACCACCCAAAAATGCTTCAAAACTCACCAAACTGGACAAACACATCAGGACTGGTGAAAAAAATTGTGATCTAATGAAAAAAACAAATCCCTAAACTCAAAATTGCGCTTTAGCGCCCCCTTGGAAAAAACACAGACACAACTGCTTGTAACTTCCGTTAGGAATGTCGTAGAGACATGAAACAAAAACCCCTATGTAGGTTTGACTTAGACCTACATTTCATAAACTGACATTCTTCAGCAAAAATCAACAAGACATTGGCAAAAAACCCATCAAAACAAAAGTTTCCTAAACAATTTAATTTTTGCCTCTTTGTGCTGTAATTTGACCCCCAAATATGCTTCAAAACTCACCAAACTGGACAAATACATCAGGACTGGTAAAAAAATTGTGATCTAATGAAAAAAACAAACCCCTAAAACTCAAAATTGCGCTTTAGCGCCCCCTAGGATAAAACACAGACAAAACCGTTTGTAACTTCCATTAGGAATGTTGTAGAGACATGAAACAAAAACATCTGTGTAGGTCTGACTTAGACCTACATTTCATAAACTTGCATTTTTCATCAAAAATCAACAGGAAGTTGGCAAAAAACCCCATCAAAACAAAAGTTTCCTAAAAAATGTCATTTTTGCCTCCTTGAGCTGTAATTTGACCCCCTTAAAATGCTTCAAAACTCACCAAACTGGACACGCACATCAGGACTGGGGAAAATTGCAATGTAATAAAAAAACAAACCCCAAAACTTAAAATCGCGCTCTAGCGCCCCCTAGGAATAAAACACTGACAACACTGTTCTTGGGAAGAAAACACAGACAAAACTGCTTCTAACTTCCAATAGGAGTGTTGTAGAGACATGAAACAAAGACCTCTATGTAGGTCTGACTTAGACCTACATTTCAGAAACTTACATTTTTTTCAGCAAAAATCAACAGGAAGTTGGCTAAAAACCCCTTCAAAACAAAAGTTTCCTAAAAAATAAAATTTTTGCCTCTTTGAACTGTAATTTGACCCCCTTAAAATGCTTCAAAACTCACCAAACCGGACACACACATCAGGACTGGTAAAAAAAAAATTGCGATCTAATGAAAAATACAAACCCCAAAACTCAAAATTGCGCTTTAGTGCCCCATAGGAATAAAACACTGACAAAACTGTTGTTGGGAAGAAAACAGACAAAACTGCTTGTAACGTCCAATAGGAATGTTGTAGAAACATGAAACAAAAACCTCTATGTAGGTCTCACTTAGACCTACATTTCATTTATTGATATCCTTCAGCAAAAATCAACAAAAAGTTGGCAATTACCCCTTCAAAACAAAAGTTTTGTAAAAACCCATCACCTTTTTTCAAACATTATCTCCTCTGAGCGCGTTAGTTGTGTCGGCTTCAAACTCGCACAGGAAAGAGATTGAACCCTTCTGATTAAAAGTTACGCAAAGAGTTTTTCTAACTGCTCCGGTTTTGATTTTACGAGCCTTCAAAGAACTGCTGCGCTGACGCTGCTGCGCTGCTGCCGTCTCAAGATGGGCGCTAAAAAAAAGCAGGAAGGACCAGCGTGACCACACAATGCAGAGAAGGCAGGTAATGTGCAGGTAAATATATGTTGACTGGGTGAAAGAGAGAAACACCAGTGTGACCCCAGGATGCAGGGAAGGTAGGTAAAGTGAAGGTAAAGATATGTTGAATGGGTGAAGGCAGGAAACACCAGCAAAAGTCGGTTTCGTCCATCGCTGCTTGCAGCTTTAATTGTATTTATTTTTTTTATTCAATTTCGCATGGAAGGGAAATGACCCAAAGCGTTTTAACACCACATACATTTTCTACAATTAGAAGTTTATTCAAGCAGGAAGTCAAAAACCCGGGGATTTGAGTGTGAATTATTATTTCCCCAGGAGACTTGAATCCAACGCCTTCTTAAGTGCTTTACTTTTCTTTTATTTCTTTAAGACTTTTAAAGCTTGATTTTGCATGGATAAATCGCATCATTTACTGATATTAATGGGGTTTTAAATGCATTTGTTGTCTCTGAACTTTGAGATGGATTGTTGAGAATTAGCTGTAAATGCCTTCAGTGTGAACATTAAGGAGAGTGTGAGGATTACTGTTATTAATAATAAATTGCAACTAAATGAGGCAATTCCGTACGGAATTGTGTGTGAATACTCCAATGCTGAAGTTTAAGTGAAATCCTGGAATTTGTTTAGAATTGCCGAATCAGAGCACACGACTCCTAAAGAGGCTGAATATTTTGAAGTTGGAAATTTTCCAATCAGATGAAAAATGTGAGGGTTTTGGAACTTTGAAGAATTTGCCCAAAATTTGGGAATTTTGGGTAAAGCGGGAATTTTTTTAAAAATTGGAAAAAACTGAATGAGTTGAAATGATTGGTGTTGGAATTTTTCAAATCGGTTAAGAAATGTTGAAGCATGGACATGTTGAATTGATGAATTGTATTACAGAATTCTTGGATTTTCGGGAAAACCAGGAATTTTTGGAGTTAAAAAAAATAGTTTTTTGTCCTGATTAAGAGGAATGTTTTACTGGTGGAAGTGTTGAAAACTATGGATGGAGTGGTCGCCAGAGGAAAGGGTGGAAATAGGGCTTTGGAAAACCAAGAATTCTGAAAAATCCTGGAATTTTTTAGAACTTGGAAAAAGGGTATTTGGAATTTCTGGAACTGTGGAATTTGTTGAATGGTTTAAATTGGTTGCAAAATGTGGAAATGGTGGAAGTTTGAAAACGGCCAATTCATTTTGAATGGGTAAAATGTCCCGGAAAACCTGGAATTCTCGGAAATCTGGGAATTTTTGGAATTTTTCAAGGAAAGGTTTGTGTGGAAGGTAGAGCGCAACAAAATCTGGAGAAGAAGAACTAAATGAGGCCATTCCTGAAGGAATTGTGTGTGAATGCAACAATGCTGAAGTTGAACTGAAATCCTGGAAATAGTTTTGAATTGTTGAAGTAGAGCTCTGGAGGCAATGACGTCAGAATGTGACATCACCGAGGTAATACAGCCGCCATTTTTATTTTCAAACATTGTAAACATTGGGTCTCAGCTCTGTTATTTTCCGTTTTTTTGACTATTTTTTGGAACCTTGGAGACATCATGCCTCGTGGGTGTGTTGTCGGAGGGTGTAACAACACTAACAGGGAGGGATTCAAGTTGCACCACTGGCAAGAAATCTGCCGCCAGACCCTCATTGAATGTTCCAGTGTGTCTCCACATTTTACCGGAGATGTATGGATAACCTGCAGATGCATTTGCAACAATAATGATGTTGATGTTGACTGCCAACTAATCGATGCTAAAATGCTATGCTAATCGATGCTAACATGCTAATTACCGGTGGTGCTAAAGCAGACATGGCACAGAAATTTATGGATAACCTGCAGATGCGTTTGCAACGATAAAGTCAACGAAATCACACACAAAGGTGAGTTTTGTTGATGTTGACTTATGTGCTAATCAGACATATTTGGTTGCGGCGTGACTGCCAGCTAATCGATGCTAACATGCTATGCTAATCGACGCTAACATGCTATTTACCGGCGGTGCTAAAGCAGACATGGCACAGAGATGTATGGATAACCTGCAGATGCGTTTGCAACGATAAAGTCAACGAAATCACACACAAAGGTGAGTTTTGTTGATGTTGTTGACTTATGTGCTAATCAGACATATTTGGTTGCGGCGTGACTGCCAGCTAATCGATGCTAACATGCTATGCTAATGGGGCGGCATAGCTCGGTTGGTAGAGTGGCCATGCCAGCAACTTGAGGGTTGCAGGTTTGATTCCCGCTTGTGCCATCCTAGTTACTGCCGTTGTGTCCTTGGGCAAGACACTATACCCACCTGCTCCCAGTGCCACCCACACTGGTTTAAATGTAACTTAGATATTGGGTTTCACTATGTAAAGCGCTTTGAGTCACTTGAGAAAAGCGCTATATAAATATAATTCACTTCAATTCACTTCACTAATCGAGGCTAACATGCTATTTACCAGCGGTGCTAAAGCAGACATGGCACAGAGATGTATGGATAACCTGCAGATGCGTTTGCAACGATAAAGTCAACGAAATCACAAAGGTGAGTTTTGTTGATGTTGTTGACTTATGTGCTAATCAGACATATTTGGTCACGGCATGACTGCTAGCTAATCGATGCTAACATGCTATTTACCAGCGGTGCTAAAGCAGACATGGTACAGAGATGTATGGATAACCTGTAGACGCATTTGCAACTATATTACGTTTCCTTCCACCCACATTTAATGCGAAACAAACACTTACCAATCGACAGATTTAAGTTGCTCCAGTGTCACGAGATGCGAAAGTCCTGATCGTTTGGTCCGCACATTTTACCGGCGATGCTAACGCAGCTATTCGGCCATGCTATGGCTATGAATAGCGTCAATAGCTTCAGTTTCTTCTTCAATACTTTCATACTCCAACCATCTGTTTCAATACATGCGTAATCTGTTGAATCGCTTAAGTCGCTGAAATCCGAGTCTGAATCCGAGCTAATGTCGCTATATCTTGCTGTGGTATTCCCATTGTTTGTTTACATTGGCAGCACTGTGTGACGTCACAGGGAAATGGATCTTCGCATCGCAAATAGTGAAAATCAAACACTTTAAAGCTTTTTTTCAGGGATATTCAGAGATGGGTGAAATTGTGAAAAAAAATTCAAAAAATACAACAAGGCACTGGGAACTGATTTTTATTGTTTTTAACCTTTTTGAAATTGTGATTATGTTCCCCTTTAAGGTTCGTTTTTATGCTTGGCAAACTCGGCCGGATAAAACCCGTTTGCGTTTGACACCCTTAGCTAGAAGAAAAACAAGTCCATGCCAGTGAGTGTTCTGTGTACTTGGTCCGACCGTAGTATTTGTGGTATTTATGTACTGTAGTGACGCTATAATCTCCTGTAATCCAGCGGGATGGAAATGAGTGTTCCATGGTATGTGCTAATAATCCTCTACTTCACCACAGTATCAGCTCGAGCCATTATCAGTAGCTACTCACGGGCTGCTCGATAATATTGAGCTGTGCTCAGACACTCAGTCGCACACCTAAATAGGATGTGTTTAGCATTTTTGTCAAGTGTTGGTATTCTTTGGACTACGATTCACCAGAACGTACGTCAGGGGTCTCAAACTCAATTTACCTGGGGGCAATTTACTTTTAATATCGGATTACTTTCTCTGGCAACAATTCTATCAACACATTTGTTAAAATGCATTATTCTTATGTTGTTGGATACTTTACATTCGTTTCGGGCGATACTACCAATGTGGGTGTCGATCCGATACCAAGTAGATACAGGGACAGTATTGGTCACGCCGATGCTGATACTTTAATTTTTCAAGATCCTTGACTGATTACATTTTTGATCACAATTATATTCAGACAAACACATGGATGGCTGTGGATCGATATCATATAGATGTTTAAATACTACTCACTAATAAGGGCTGGTCTGCCAGAGCATAAAAAGACATAACAGGAAGGGATCGGTGTTAAAAATTTAGCCATGTATTTCGCATCTACATCCCCCTAAGTCAGGGGTCAGGAACCTTTTTGGCTGAGAGAGCCAATAAGCCAAATATTTTAAAATGTATTTCCCTAAGAGCCATAGAATATATTTTTTTAACACTAAACACAACTAAACGCGTGCATTTTTAAGTAAAACCAACATTTCCAGAGTATAATAAGTCTCTCATTCTTTGTAATAACATTGTTATTCTGAAGCTAACTGTGGAGGGGGCGTGGCCTGTAGCTAAGCAGGATGTTGCCAGGACCGACTGTAGAGGGCCCACCTGGGCCTTGTTATCTAATCACCTGTCGCTCTGTTATAAGCAGCAGCCAGGAGGAGAGACAGGGTTGGGGCTGGAGCCAGAGCACGAGTGAGGACGAAAAAAAGAAAGACAATTGCTGGAAAGCAACTGAGAGAAAAATAAAATAAAACAATATTGTAACCCTAAAACAGGCTCTTGGTGGTCTGAAGAACCCCCAGGAGGGCAAGCCCCACACTAACCAATAATAAATAAATTACTTCTTACTATTAATGCAACTTCTTGAACATAAAAAAGCATGAGAATGTTTTATATTTTGAACGTTATTTTTAATACTGATTACAAGTGGAATTATTCATTATTTATCCTGTTAAGCAATGTCAGCTCAGATTTATCCGAGAGCCAGATGCAGTCATCAAAAGAACCCGGAAGCAAGAGTCTTCCACACACTCATTTGCCGCTTTTCCACTAATGCAGGGGTAGGCAATCCGGAACATTGAAAAAGCCATTTTGGACCCAAATAAGACAAAACATTGAACCTAAACCAAGTCGTTCATGTCCATCCCTGGTGGTCCGGAGAACCCGGAAGCAAGAGTCTTCCACACACTCATTTGCCGCTTTTCCACAAATGCAGGGGTAGGCAACCTAGAACATTGAAAAAGCCATTTTGGACCCAAATAAGACAAAACATTGAACCTAAACCAAGTCCGTCATGTCTATCCCTGGTGGTCCGGAGAACCCGGAAGCAAGAGTCTTCTACACACTCATTTACCGCTTTTCCACTAATGCAGGGGTAGGCAACCCAGAACATTGAAAAAGCCATTTTGGACCCGCATAAGACAAAACATTGAACCTAAACCAAGTCTGTCATGTCTATCCCTGGTGGTCCGGACAACCCGGAAGCAAGAGTCTTCCACACACTCATTTGCCACTTTTCCACTAATGCAGGGGTAGGCAACCCAGAACATTGAAAAAGCCATTTTGGACCCAAATAAGACAAAACATTGAACCTAAACCAAGTCTGTCATGTCTATCCCTGGTGGTCCGGACAACCCGGAAGCAAGAGTCTTCCACACACTCATTTGCCGCTTTTCCACTAATGCAGGGGTAGGCAACCCAGAACATTGAAAAACCATTTTGGACCCAAATAAGACAAAACATTGAACCTAAACCAAGTCTGTCACGTCTATCCCTGGTGGTCCGGAGAACCCGGAAGCAAGAGTCTTCCACACACTCATTTGCCGCTTTTCCACTAATGCAGGGGTAGGCAATCCAGAACATTGAAAAAGCCATTTTGGACCCAAATAAGACAAAACATTGAACCTAAACCAAGTCTGTCATGTCTATCCCTGGTGGTCTGGAGAACCCGGAAGCAAGAGTCTTCCACACACTCATTTGCCGCTTTTCCACTAATGCAGGGGTAGGCAACCCAGAACATTGAAAAGCCATTTTGGACCCAAATAAGACAAAACATTGAACCTAAACCAAGTCTGTCATGTCCATCCCTGGTGGTCCGGAGAACCCGGAAGCAAGAGTCTTCAACACACTCATTTGCCGCTTTTCCACTAATGCAGGGGTAGGCAATCCAGAACATTGAAAAAGCCATTTTGGACCCAAATAAGACAAAACATTGAACCTAAACCAAGTCTGTCATGTCTATCCCTGGTGGTCCGGAGAACCCGGAAGCAAGAGTCTTCCACACACTCATTTGCCGCTTTTCCACTAATGCAGGGGTAGGCAACCCAGAACATTGAAAAGCCATTTTGGACCCAAATAAGACAAAACATTGAACCTAAACCAAGTCTGTCATGTCTATCCCTGGTGGTCCGGAGAACCCGGAAGCAAGAGTCTTCAACACACTCATTTGCCGCTTTTCCACTAATGCAGGGGTAGGCAACCCAGAACATTGAAAAAGCCATTTTGGACCCAAATAAGACAAAACATTGAACCTAAACCAAGTCCGTCACGTCTATCCCTGGTGGTCCGGAGAACCCGGAAGCAAGAGTCTTCCACACACTCATTTGCCGCTTTTCCACTAATGCAGGGGTAGGCAATCCGGAACATTGAAAAAGCCATTTTGGACCCAAATAAGACAAAACATTGAACCTAAACCAAGTCGTTCATGTCCATCCCTGGTGGTCCGGAGAACCCGGAAGCAAGAGTCTTCCACACACTCATTTGCCGCTTTTCCACAAATGCAGGGGTAGGCAACCTAGAACATTGAAAAAGCCATTTTGGACCCAAATAAGACAAAACATTGAACCTAAACCAAGTCCGTCATGTCTATCCCTGGTGGTCCGGAGAACCCGGAAGCAAGAGTCTTCTACACACTCATTTACCGCTTTTCCACTAATGCAGGGGTAGGCAACCCAGAACATTGAAAAAGCCATTTTGGACCCAAATAAGACAAAACATTGAACCTAAACCAAGTCTGTCATGTCTATCCCTGGTGGTCCGGACAACCCGGAAGCAAGAGTCTTCCACACACTCATTTGCCGCTTTTCCACTAATGCAGGGGTAGGCAACCCAGAACATTGAAAAACCATTTTGGACCCAAATAAGACAAAACATTGAACCTAAACCAAGTCTGTCACGTCTATCCCTGGTGGTCCGGAGAACCCGGAAGCAAGAGTCTTCCACACACTCATTTGCCGCTTTTCCACTAATGCAGGGGTAGGCAATCCAGAACATTGAAAAAGCCATTTTGGACCCAAATAAGACAAAACATTGAACCTAAACCAAGTCTGTCATGTCTATCCCTGGTGGTCTGGAGAACCCGGAAGCAAGAGTCTTCCACACACTCATTTGCCGCTTTTCCACTAATGCAGGGGTAGGCAACCCAGAACATTGAAAAGCCATTTTGGACCCAAATAAGACAAAACATTGAACCTAAACCAAGTCTGTCATGTCCATCCCTGGTGGTCCGGAGAACCCGGAAGCAAGAGTCTTCAACACACTCATTTGCCGCTTTTCCACTAATGCAGGGGTAGGCAATCCAGAACATTGAAAAAGCCATTTTGGACCCAAATAAGACAAAACATTGAACCTAAACCAAGTCTGTCATGTCTATCCCTGGTGGTCCGGAGAACCCGGAAGCAAGAGTCTTCCACACACTCATTTGCCGCTTTTCCACTAATGCAGGGGTAGGCAACCCAGAACATTGAAAAGCCATTTTGGACCCAAATAAGACAAAACATTGAACCTAAACCAAGTCTGTCATGTCTATCCCTGGTGGTCCGGAGAACCCGGAAGCAAGAGTCTTCAACACACTCATTTGCCGCTTTTCCACTAATGCAGGGGTAGGCAACCCAGAACATTGAAAAAGCCATTTTGGACCCAAATAAGACAAAACATTGAACCTAAACCAAGTCCGTCACGTCTATCCCTGGTGGTCCGGAGAACCCGGAAGCAAGAGTCTTCCACACACTCATTTGCCGCTTTTCCACTAATGCAGGGGTAGGCAATCCGGAACATTGAAAAAGCCATTTTGGACCCAAATAAGACAAAACATTGAACCTAAACCAAGTCGTTCATGTCTATCCCTGGTGGTCCGGACAACCCGGAAGCAAGAGTCTTCCACACACTCATTTGCCGCTTTTCCACAAATGCAGGGGTAGGCAACCTAGAACATTGAAAAAGCCATTTTGGACCCAAATAAGACAAAACATTGAACCTAAACCAAGTCTGTCATGTCTATCCCTGGTGGTCCGGAGAACCCGGAAGCAAGAGTTTTCCACACACTCATTTACCGCTTTTCCACTAATGCAGGGGTAGGCAACCCAGAACATTGAAAAAGCATTTTGGACCCAGATAAGACAAAACATTGAACCTAAACCAAGTCTGTCATGTCTATCCCTGGTGGTCCGGACAACCCGGAAGCAAGAGTCTTCCACACACTCATTTGCCGCTTTTCCACTAATGCAGGGGTAGGCAACCCAGAACATTGAAAAACCATTTTGGACCCAAATAAGACAAAACATTGAACCTAAACCAAGTCTGTCACGTCTATCCCTGGTGGTCCGGAGAACCCGGAAGCAAGAGTCTTCCACACACTCATTTGCCGCTTTTCCACTAATGCAGGGGTAGGCAATCCAGAACATTGAAAAAGCCATTTTGGACCCAAATAAGACAAAACATTGAACCTAAACCAAGTCTGTCATGTCTATCCCTGGTGGTCTGGAGAACCCGGAAGCAAGAGTCTTCCACACACTCATTTGCCGCTTTTCCACTAATGCAGGGGTAGGCAACCCAGAACATTGAAAAGCCATTTTGGACCCAAATAAGACAAAACATTGAACCTAAACCAAGTCTGTCATGTCTATCCCTGGTGGTCCGGAGAACCCGGAAGCAAGAGTCTTCAACACACTCATTTGCCGCTTTTCCACTAATGCAGGGGTAGGCAACCCAGAACATTGAAAAAGCCATTTTGGACCCAAATAAGACAAAACATTGAACCTAAACCAAGTCTGTCACGTCTATCCCTGGTGGTCCGGAGAACCCGGAAGCAAGAGTCTTCCACACACTCATTTGCCGCTTTTCCACTAATGCAGGGGTAGGCAATCCAGAACATTGAAAAAGCCATTTTGGACCCAAATAAGACAAAACATTGAACCTAAACCAAGTCTGTCATGTCTATCCCTGGTGGTCTGGAGAACCCGGAAGCAAGAGTCTTCCACACACTCATTTGCCGCTTTTCCACTAATGCAGGGGTAGGCAACCCAGAACATTGAAAAGCCATTTTGGACCCAAATAAGACAAAACATTGAACCTAAACCAAGTCTGTCATGTCTATCCCTGGTGGTCCGGAGAACCCGGAAGCAAGAGTCTTCAACACACTCATTTGCCGCTTTTCCACTAATGCAGGGGTAGGCAACCCAGAACATTGAAAAAGCCATTTTGGACCCAAATAAGACAAAACATTGAACCTAAACCAAGTCTGTCACGTCTATCCCTGGTGGTCCGGAGAACCCGGAAGCAAGAGTCTTCCACACACTCATTTGCCGCTTTTCCACTAATGCAGGGGTAGGCAACCCAGAACATTGAAAAAGCCATTTTGGACCCAAATAAGACAAAACATTGAACCTAAACCAAGTCTGTCATGTCTATCCCTGGTGGTCCGGACAACCCGGAAGCAAGAGTCTTCCACACACTCTTTTGCCGCTTTTCCACTAAAGCAGGGGTAGGTAACCCAGAACATTGAAAAGCCATTTTGGACCCAAATAAGACAAAACATTGAACCTAAACCAAGTCTGTCATGTCCATCCCTGGTGGTCCGGAGAACCCGGAAGCAAGAGTCTTCCACACACTCATTTGCCGCTTTTCCACTAATGCAGGGGTAGGCAACCCAGAACATTGAAAAGCCATTTTGGACCCAAATAAGACAAAACATTGAACCTAAACCAAGTCTGTCATGTCTATCCCTGGTGGTCCGGAGAACCCGGAAGCAAGAGTCTTCCACACACTCATTTGCCGCTTTTCCACTAATGCAGGGGTAGGCAACCCAGAACATTGAAAAAGCCATTTTGGACCCAAATAAGCGCCATTCATATAAAACTTGCGGGCTGCACTAGCATTAAACTTTTATATTAAGGTAAGGGCCATAAAATAACGCCTCGGGGGCCACAATTGGCCCGCGTGTCTGAGACCCCTGACGTACCCGATGTATTCCTGTCAGGCACATACACACACACACACGGTGTCATCAACAAACCTGAGTGTGTGTGGACTTCAACCTGCACGTCTTTACTGCAAGCAAAGTCTGCACAACTTTTCAGGTCACTGCGATTGGAGATGTTTCATCCACTACTGATTTTATAACACGGAAAATTCTAAATCTATTGCTTTTTTTCCCCTACATAATAGGATTACTTTCCAAAAGACCAAGTTGAAATGTTTGCACGATTCTGACCTAGGACCACTACCGGTGTAATCAGGATGTTATTAAAATGTCCGCCCTTTGCTTTGACATGGAACAATTGGGAATGTTCCAAACACAAATGGTGATGTAACCTCGGACGTATTGAATTCAACTGATTACTAGGGATGTCCCATAATGACTTTTTGGCCAATATTGTCCAACTCTTTATTACAGATACCAATATATACAGTTGTGGAATTAATACATTATTATGCCTGATTTTGCTGTGATGCATTAAACCAGGGGTGTCCAAAATTTTCCTCTGAAGGCCGCTGACTGAAAAATCTAAGCATGCTGGGGCCATTTTGATATTTTTCCTTTTTAAAAGCAATACAATAGTTATTTTTTTACCTTTATGGCTTTCCTCAAGTTTGGTCCGGAAGGGTCTCGGTCATAAAAATGTTAGAAATAAGTCATAAATTATTATTTTTTTCATTTAATGCTTGAATCTCGAGATCAACTTCAGGTCCGTCTGTCGTTATAAAAAAAAATTAAATTGTGTTTTTATGTTTATGGCCTTTATGTCAAAACCCTTATTTATATGGAAAACACAAAACCTATGCAACATTTCCCCCCAAAACATTTCAAAGTGTAATATTTGATGTGAAGTAATTGGAAGCCTAAATAGGTCAACAAATAATAAGAATAAGTGTTGAAAAAAAGCCAAATGTATATTACATATATTTTTTTAACATTTAACTCTGAAGTCTGTAGATATCTTGATAATAAGATTTTATAATTTTGTTCATATTTCTTTGTTTGATGCCCTTTTTGTGCAAGAAAACTTTGTTTTGCACAAAATATGCAATACCCCCCCCCCCAAAAAAATATATTTGAAAGTGTAATTGTTCCAGTGAAGTAATTGGAGCCTTCAGCTTTGTGTTATTAGAGTCAAAACTGCAACTTTTTTTTGTTACATGTCACTGTTTACTCTTGTATTACACTTTTTTATGTTTTACATTTTTATTATAATATTTTTTTTTAGAGTGGGCCGGGGGCCATTAACAAATTAGCTCGGGGCCACAAATGGCCCTCGGGCCGCACTTTGGACACGCCTCCATTAAACAATGGAACAAGGTTTTCCAAAATAAATCAACTCAAGTTATGGAAAAAAAAATGCCAACATGGCACTGCCATATTTATTATTGAAGTCACAAACTGCATTATTTTTTATTTTTTAACATGCCTCAAAACAGCAGCTTGGAATTTGGGACATGCTCTCCCTGAGAGAGCATGAGGAAGTTGAGGTGTGTGCGTGTGTTTATAGTGTAATGTCCCGAAAGAGTTAGTGCTGCAAGGGGTTCCGGGTATTTGTTCTGTTGTGGTTATGTTGTGTTTTACGGTGCGGATGTTCTCCCAAAATGTGTTCTCGTTTGGTGTGGGTTCACAGTGTGGCGCTTATTTGTAACAATTTTAAAGTTGTTCATACGGCCACCCTCAGTGTGACCTGTATGGCTGTTGCCCAAGTATGCTTGCATTCGCTTGTGTGTGTGAAACGTGGTAGATATTATTGGACTGGGATGGCACGGTACTTCTCCCTACGTCCGTGTACACAGCGGCGTTTTAAAAAGTCATACATTTTACTTTTTAAAACCGATACAGATCATTTTGAAACCAATACCGATAATATTAAAACATTTATCGCCCGATAATATCGGCTGTCCGATTTTATCGGACATCTCTACTGATTACATTTGGAAAAAAGGAAGGTTGTGATTGAATCTTTGACCGGAGTGACCTTATGTGTGCGAGGTGTTCATCAATCATACACAATTTAAAAAAAAGACTACCGAATTTTCTGGACCATAGGACATACAGGATTATGAGGCGCACTTCCGATGAGTGAGTCTCGTCAGGTCTATTTTCATACGCAAAAGACCTCAACGGCAGAGTGGGTGGATGATGTTTGCATAGAAGCCCCACAACGGTCACAAAGGCGGTAGAAGGCTGCAGCAAAGATGGGTCCCCAATTGTCTTGGTCTCCATGCTGTCGGACCCAGGCCTTCTCTTTTCCAAGGACAGTGTGGTGGCTGTCTGTGCACCAGTCTCCCCACTTTAAAGGATTCTCCTGAAGGCAATCCCACCAACAGCAGGGCAATCATACTCGTTTCGAGTGATCGCCACCGATTTTCATACAAAATCCCGTGAAAAAACGTCGGAGCGGAACTCTCTAATAACTAAAGTAGTTTAGGTGAATAATGTAAACTCACTACACCGGTATGTTTTAGCACTTTCATGGCAAGTTTACAGAGAGATATAAGTAAGAACTTTTCACTACTTTATATTAGAAATGGAAACAGTGGAAGATTAATGTCCCTTAACAAGAAGATACAGAAAAATAAGAAGCTTATCGACTATGACGTCTCCACGAAATACAAAGGCGGACTCGCAAAAATGTTATGCAGATCCCAAATACAGATCAGCAGGTACCAGAAGGTAAGACAAGTTGCTTTTGCATAATATTGCGAAACAAAACGCCAGATAGGATGTCTTACCTTATACACACACCATAATAATACTCGTATGATGAAGTACAGTACAATCCATCAAGCAGTGCGGCTTGATAGCTTACCAAAGTCGTACTAAAACATTTTGATAGATTTTTGAGCTTTGTGTGTAATATTCTATATTCTCAATGGAAAATATAACATTTTGGTGTTGTTTACCTGAGTCATATTGCAGTCTACACATGTCTCTTATGTGTGACAGCCATCATATTGCAGTATATTTGTATCGCGTGTGTTACTGCCAATTACTGGTCACACTTCTCATTACACTATGTACCAAATAAAATAGTTTCGAGGTCGGCAAGCACAACCAAAATTATGCTGTACATTAAGCGCACCGGGTTATAAGGCGCACTTTCGAGTTTTGAGAAAACGAAAGGACTTAAAGTGCGCCTTATAGTCCGAATAATACGGTAGTTGGAAATTGAACGTGGTTAGAGTTGCCTAGTGGTTAGAGTGTCCGCCCTGAGATGGGTAGGTTGTGAGTTCAAACCCCGGCCGAGTCATACCAAAGGCTTTGAAAATGGGAGCCATTATCTCCCTGCTTGCCACTCAGAATCAAGGGCTGGAATTGGGGGTTAAATCACCAAAATGTATTTCTGGGTGCGGCACAGCTGCTGCTCACTGCTCCCCTCACCTCCCAGGGGGTGAACAAGGGGATGGGTCTATTGCAGAGCACACAATTCACCACACCTATTTTCATACTTGCCAACCTTGAGACCTCCGATTTCGGGAGGTGGGGGCGTGGTTGGGGGCTATCCAGGTCCAATCGCAGCTGCAGCTTGGAACTTACAAGCGTATTTCTTCCTCTTAATCGTCGTCGGCGTCGCCATGGCTGTATCTTCCTAATTCAATCAATCAATCAATCAATCAATCAATGTTTACTTATATAGCCCTAAATCACTAGTGTCTCAAAGGGCTGCACAAACCACTACCACATCCTCGGTAGGCCCACATAAGGGCAAGGAAAACTCACACCCAGTGGGACGTCGGTGACAATGATGACTATGAGAACCTTGGAGAGGACGAAAGCAATGGATGTCGAGCGGGTCTAACATGATACTGTGAAAGTTTAATCCATAATGGATCCAACACAGCCGCGAGAGTCCAGTCCAAAGCGGATCCAGCACTAATTCTTCTGCACTCTCTAAAAGCCGTAGATGTTATCGTCACATATGCATGTACAGTAGATGGCGGTATTGTCCTGATTAAGAGTGTCACAACATTGCTGTTTACGGCAGACAAACTGCTTTACGGTAGACAAAAACGTGACTGCTGTTGTTGTGTGTTGTTACCGCGCTGGGAGGGCGTTAATGAAACTGCCTAACAATAAACCCACATAAGAAACCAAGAACTCGCCTTCGATATAACGTCATTGGGCAGGCTCGCTGTTTATATTGTGGGAAAGCGGACGTGAAAACAGGCTGCCGACACGTCACTCAGGTCCGTCCGAATTACGGGAGATTTTCGGCAGAACATTTTTCCCGGGAGGTTTTCGGGAGAGGCGCTGAATTTCGGGAGTCTCCTGGAAAATCCGGGATGGATGGCAAGTATGCCTATTTTGTGTGTGACAATCATTGGTACTTTAACTTATCTTAAAAAAAATAATAATAAATAAATAAATAAAAAAAATTTTGCGACACCCGCACCCACAACGGATGTACTTTTATTGTACGTAATAGTACATTAAAGTGTCGCGAAGCAAAATATTCGAAACATTTTTACGGACTAAAACCACCAACATAAACATGTCGTAAAAGTAACATCTGTCACAACAAGGCTTGGGCATGGATTGTTTCTTCGATGCACATGTCTAGCATTAAAAGATTACAGCTGGTACAAAATGCGGCTGCTAGACTTTTGACAAGAACAAGAAAGTTTGATCATATTACGCCTGTACTGTATATACCTTTATATACATATATACATACATATATACCTATACTGTATATACTTTTATATACATATATACATACATATATACCTATACTGTATATACCTTTATATACATATATACATACATATATACCTATACTGTATATACCTTTATATACATATATACATTCATATATACCTATACTGTATATACCTTTATATACATATATACATTCATATATACCTATACTGTATATACCTTTATATACATATATACATACATATATACCTATACTGTATATACCTTTATATACATATATACATACATATATACCTGTACTGTATATACCTTTATATACATATATACATACATATATACCTATACTGTATATACCTTTATATACATATATACATACATATATACCTATACTGTATATACCTTTATATACATATATACATACATATATACCTATACTGTATATACCTTTATATACATATATACATACATATATACCTATACTGTATATACCTTTATATACATATATACATACATATATACCTATACTGTATATACCTTTATATACATATATACATACATATATACCTATACTGGCTCACCTGCACTGGCTTCCTGTGCACTTAAGATGTGACTTTAAGGTTTTACTACTTACGTATAAAATACTACACGGTGTAGCTCCATCCTATCTTGCCGATTGTATTGTACCATATGTCCCGGCAAGAAATCTGCCTTCAAAAGACTCCAGCTTATTAGTGATTCCAAAAGTCCCAAAAAAATCTGCGGGCTATAGAGCGTTTTCCGTTCGGGCTCCAGTACTCTGGAATGCCCTCCCGGTAACAGTTCGAGATGCTACCTCAGTAGAAGCATTTAAGTCTCACCTTAAAACTCATTTGTATACTCTAGCCTTTAAATAGACCTCCTTTTTAGACCAGTTGATCTGCCGCTTCTTTTCTTTCTCCTATGTCCCCCCCTCCCTTGTGGAGGGGGTCCGGTCCGATGACCATGGATGAAGTACTGGCTGTCCAGAGTCGAGACCCAGGATGGACCGCTCTTCGGGACCCAGGATGGACCGCTCGCCTGTATCGGTTGGGGACATCTCTACGCTGCTGATCCGCTTGAGATGGTTTCCTGTGGACGGGACTCTCGCTGCTGTCTTGGATCCGCTTTGAACTGAACTCTCGCGGCTGTGTTGGAGCCACTATGGATTGAACTTTCACAGTATCATGTTAGACCCGCTCCACATCCATTGCTTTCGGTCCCCTAGAGGGGGGGGGGGGGGTTGCCCACATCTGAGGTCCTCTCCAAGGTTTCTCATAGTCAGCATTGTCACTGGCGTCCCACTGGGTGTGAATTCTCCCTGCCCACTGGGTGTGAGTTTTCCTTGCCCTTTTGTGGGTTCTTCCGAGGATGTCGTAGTCGTAATGATTTGTGCAGTCCTTTGAGACATTTGTGATTTGGGGCTATATAAATAAACATTGATTGATTGATTGATTGATGAGGATCAACACGAGCGAGGCGTGGACGTGAGTACATGGATTTTATTTAAACACTATAATCAAAAATAATCAAACTAAGGGCACTCACAAGGAGGCACAGACACATGGTTATGAATAAACAAAAGACTAGCATAGATGCTGCAAAGTACAAACATGAAACAAAAACACTTGCTCGATTGGCATGAATAATAATAAACTATAAACAAAACTAGCACAATGGCATAAATACAAAAACTTACACGGCATGGGACTATGGACAAGGACATGAAGGAGGTGCAGCATGGGTAGGGTGCGTGCACATGTGAGAAGATCCCAGGACGAAGACAAGACAAAGAGTGACTTAAATAGTTGTGATGATTAGTGCAAACAGGTGTGAGGCTGAGAACAAGGACGTGACAGGTGAAAACTAATGAGTTGGCATGGAAACAAACAAAACCACGAAGTGCAAAACGTGACTGAATGTCCAAAAACTAAACATAGCAGGACCAAAACCAAAACATAACTTACAGGCCTGACAACATCTTGTCACTAATTGTATAGTACCTAATCAAGTGTCCAGTAGTTTTTAAAAAGAAAGCTTAAATGTGAACTTTTCTTTCCCCCCCCACTTGTTCTTTGCGAAGCTGAACTGTCAGCTCTCTTTTGTTCTGACTTGTGAAAAACAGCCCAATTAATTCTGTCAAACACTTTCTTTCCAACACCATTTCTCCATCAACACATCACACACGTATTTCTACTTTCTCACTTATTCAGTCTTCCACTGTTTATTTCTCTAAAAGTGGCGGTCAAATTCATATAAATGTTGCGCTACTTGGAAGCACTCGCTCATAAACACATTATAATGGGACTGTGTGTAAGAGTACTATACTATAGCACAGTATTTTTCAACCACTGTGCCGCGGCACACTAGCCTACCATGAGATATTGTTTGGCGTGCCGTGGGAAATTATGTAATTTCACCTAATTGGGTTAAAAATACTTTTTTTGCAAACCAGTATTCGTCTAACCTGTCAAGAGCTCGGCAGAGTAACCGTGTAATACTCTTCCATGCCAGTTGGTGGCAGCAAGTAGCTAATTGCTTTGTCGTGATTATCTCCAACTCCGAGTCCATGGTTCTCGCCCGGAAAAGGGTGGAATGCCATCTCCGGGTTGGGGAGGAGACCCTGCCCCAAGTGGAGGAGTTCAAGTACCTAGGAGTCTTGTTCACGAGTGAGGGAAGAGTGGATCGTGAGATCGATAGGCGGATCGGTGCGGCGTCTTCAGTAATGCGGACGTTGTACCGATCCGTTGTGGTGAAGGAGGAGCTGAGCCGGAAGGCAAAGCTCTCAATTTACCGGTCGATCTACGTTCCCATCCTCACCTATGGTCATGAGCTTTGGGTCATGACCGAAAGGATAAGATCACGGGTACAAGCGGCCCAAATGAGTTTGGGTCTCTCCCTTAGAGATAGGGTGAGAAGCTCTGCCATCCGGGAGGAACTCAAAGTAAAGCCGCTGCTCCTCCACATGGAGAGGAGCCAGATGAGGTGGTTCGGGCATCTGGTCAGGATGCTACCTGAACAGGTGTTTAGGGCACGTCCAACCGGTAGGAGGCCACGGGGAAGACCCAGGACACGTTGGGAAGACTATGTCTCCCGGCTGGCCTGGGAACGCCTCGGGATCCCCCGGGAAGAGCTAGACGAAGTGGCTGGGGAGAGGGAAGTCTGGGTTTCCCTGCTTAGGCTGTTGCCCCCGCCACCCGACCTCGGATAAACGGAAGATGATGGATGGATGGAGGTTGATTACAAATATGCCGATATGAAGCGAATGTCTGGAAGCGGCTTGAAGATGATCTGTAAAACATCATCTATGCAACATTTTGACCAAAGAACTACCATTACATGTTATGTAGACCACAAGGAAGTGTTTTACATTCAGAAGAAAAAAATGCACGTTATATATGAAAACAGATGCGCCTTATAATCCGGTGTGCCCTATGGTCCGGAAAACACAGTATTGGTTTTGCTTTTCATATTCCCCCCTTAACTCGGTCTGCCCAATTATGCAAAGTAGACCATGGCATAATCAAGCCCCACAAATAGATTGCAGTCTTGTGATAAAACACAAAGTATTAGATTATGGTAGACGGTAAAAAAAAAAAAAGTGTGTACCACCTGCTAGGGGGTATGTCTCGGCGTTTTACCACCACGGGAGCTGAGGGAATTTAATTAAAATGTATTATGTCTAAGTTTCTCTCCATCTGTTGTAATATAGAAGTATTAAAAGTTTAGACAAACTCCCCCCGGCCCCAAGAACAGGGGTCGGGAAACTTTTTGTCAGAGAGAGCCAAGAAGCCAAATATTTTAAAATGTGTTTCCGTAAGAGCCATATATTTTTTTTTAACACTGAACACAACTAAACACGTGCATTTTTAAGTAACATTTCTAGAGTATAGTAAGTATTTTATTCTTTGTAATGAAATTGTTATTCTGAAGCTAACTGTGAGGGGGCGTGGCCTGCGGGCCTGCAGCGAAGCGGGGTGTTGCCAGGACCGGCCTCGAAATTAGCGACAGGTGCCTACCTGCCGCTCTGTTATAAGCAGCAGCCAGGAGGAGAGACAGGGTTGGGGCTGGAGCCAGAGTGCGAGCAAGAACGAAAGAGGAAAAGACAATTGCTGGAAAGCAACTGAGAGACTTATTGAAAAATAAAACAATATTGTAACCCTGAAACAGGCTCTCATGTCGGTAATCTCACTAACCAATAATAAATAAATAACGTTTTACCATTAACGCAACTTCTTGAACAGGTGCGTTGGAAAACGGGTGGATGGATTAAAAATGCACGAGGATGTTTTATATTTTGAACGTTATTTTTAACACTGTGATTACAAGTGGAAATATTCATTACTTATCGTGTTAAGCAATGTCAGCTAAGATTTATCCGAGAGCCAGATGCAGTCATCAAAAGAGCCACATCTGGCTCTAGAGCCATAGGTTCCCTACCCCTGCCCTAGAAGTTCAACCCTTAACCACATTATATTAAATAGACCACATCCAACAACCCATATCGCAGTACCCACAATGCAAAGCAAGATGTGGCGACGAGTTTGTGACGAAAAATTCAAATAGTGTCAGTTTGCCTCAGCGTAACACAACTCTCACAAACACACATCTGGATTTACAAGGTCGATGCACCATCTTGGCTGCAAGTAAATATAAGAAGTGAAGGGCGATATACCAAACTCGCACGCATTACAAACATAGCAGCTAAAATTAAAGCTGCAAGCAGCGTTGGTCGGGTCCGCCTTGGGCTGCTGCCCCCGAGACCCACGGCCAGATAAGCGTTAGAAGACGCCTTGGCGCCACTATTTTGAGAATCTAATGCATTGTGAAAGTAATGCAGTTGTTGTATTGAAGTGAAAATATCAAACTTCCTGTTGATTTTTGCTAAAGTATGTTAGTTATTAAAATGTAGGTCTAAGTGAGACCTACATAGTGTTTTTTGTTTCATGTCTCTCTGACATTCCTACCGGAAGTTACAAGCAGTTTTGTCTGTGTTTTCTTCCTAGGAGCAGTTTGTCCGTGTTGTATTCCTAGGGGGGCGGTAAAGCGCAATTTTGAGTTTTGAGGTTAGGTTTTTTCATCAGATCGCAATTTTTGCCAGACCTGATGTGTGTGTCAAGTTTGGTGAGTTTAGAAGCATTTTAAGGGGGTCAAATAACAGCTCAAAGAGGCAAAATGACATTTTTTTAGGACACTTTGCACAGGGGTTCTTTGAAGGCGCGTAAAATCAAAACCTGAGAACTTATCAAAACTCTGTTCTATACTTTTAATCAGAAGGGTTCAATCTCTCTCCTGTGCGAGTTTGAAGCCAAAACAACAAACGCACTCAGAGGAGATAATGTTTGAAGAAAGGTGACCGGTCTTTACAAAACTTTTGTTTTGAAGGGGGAATGGCAAACTTCCTGTTGATTTTTGTTGGGGGTTGTCAATCTATGAAATGTAGGTCTAAGCGAGACCTACATAGAGATTTTTGTTTCATGTCCCTCCGACATTCTTACCGGAAGTTACAAGCAGTTTTGTCTGTGTTTTCTTCCTAGGAGCAGTTTTTTCAGTGTTTTATTCAAAAATAGCGCTAGAGCGCAATTTTGAGTTTTGGGGTTTGGTTTTTTTCATTAGATGGCAATATTCGCCAGTCCTTATGTGTGCGCCAAGTTTGGTGACTTTTGAAGCATTTTAAAGGGGTCAAATTACAGCGCAAAGAGGCAAAAATTGCATTTTTTGCGAAAATGTTATTTTGAAGGGGTTTTTGCCAACTTCCTGTAGATTTTTGCTGAAAGAAGTGAGTGTATGAAAATTGGGTCTAAGTCAGACCTACATAGGAGTTTTTGTTTCATGTCGCTATGACATTCCTAACAGAAGTTACATGCAGTTTTGTCTGTAATTTTTTCCTAGGGAGCGCTAGGGCGCAATTTTACTTTCGGGGGATTGGTTGCTTAATATGTTGGGAAGGTTTGCTATACCGACGTGTGTGTCAAATTTGGTGAGTTTTGAAGCATGTTAAGGGGGTCAAATTACAGCGCGTAGGTGCGGAATAATAATAAAACACAGCAGTTTCAATACGGTCCTTGGCCCATGGCAAAGGACTCCTGTGGAGTCCTTTGCCATGGGCCAAGGACCCTAATTATCTGCCTACCCACACCCAACATTTCAGATCCAAACCACAGGTCCATTATTTAACTGGCAAACCCAATAGTCCAGTGCACCGATACATCATCTCACTACCATCAGGGCGCAGGTACAGAACTATCAAATTCCGGAGGGCCCACATCGGGAAAAGCCTCAACCCTGCAGCTATAGTCGCCCTAAAGCAGCCCCGGCCGACCTGTCTGACAAGCCTGTAAATGTGTTGGTCATGTATGATGTCTTTTTGTTATTTTTGTTCGTGATGCGTAAAGTCTGTTGTTTAAATGTACGGCAGTGAAAATGAATTTCCCCAACGGGGACCAATAAAGCTAAATCAAATAAAAAATATAGATTCTTTAAATGTTGACAACATTGAAGGATAAGCATCAACACGAATGGCCCATCGAATCCTAAATAACACTGCACCAGCGCCACTTAAGCACTTTGTCCAGTTTACATCTGCTGTGACAACTCGAAACACACGATCCTCCACCAGGGGGCAGTGTAGCTTACCCAGATGTAAAACCTCTTTTACACAAACAGCCTTTTTATGTAAAGCGATAAAGCAGGGGTCGGGAACCTTTTTGGCTGAGAGAGCCATAAAAGCCAAATATTTAAAAATGTATTTCCGTAATTATATTTTTAACACTAAATACAACTGTCAGATTCAAACACTGATGACATCTATTAAATAGACAAGAAGCAAGGAATTAAACAAAGACTGGATTCAATTTAGCTCAATGAGGAAAAATGCGTAGTCATGCACCCTTGTACAGTGTTGTTCCACACTCTGACAAGAGAATGTTACCCTCTTTTATTTGGACTTTCCCTGATTACAACAAAATAATAGGTGCATCTCTTATTCGTTTTGATAACATTCGAAAGCGAACTAATAGAAAATAAAATACTTTTGACCATTAATGCGATAGAAACAGATGGATGGATTCAAATGCATGAGAATGTTTTATATTTTGAACATTATTTTTAACATTGTGATTACCAGCGGAATTAATAATTACTTATCGTGTTAAGCAACGTCAGCTAAGATTTATCCGAGAGCCAGATGCAGTCATCAAAAGAGCCACAGGTTCCCTACCCCTGCGATAAAGGAATGGAACGACCTGACAACAAACTTGAAAAGTACAACAGATTACTCTTCATTCACAACTGAAGTTAAAAAGTGGCTTTGGAGCAAACAAAGCTGCTCACACGGTCAATGAGGTGGGCACTATTTTTATGCATGAGAACATTTTGTTGTAAACTGTAAGGTGTGTCTGTTAAAATCAAGGTTGTTTTTACAAATGATGTGAACAAGAGCATGTATTGTCTGTGTTATGATGTAAAGGGGAGGTGTGGTTGTAATGTATAATAAGTATGTGTCAATAAAAGATCATTTTATGACTTTATTTTTAAAAAAGTCATAAAATGCTACAGTATATTTTTATTGCATGATTTTTGTATCCCTTAAATTATATAGCCATGGACCGCCGATGGAAATGAGCTATTTAGCTATAATGTGGTGCAGAACATATCTGTCTTTGAGCTTAATGTCTCTCATTCAAACTTGTCCACCCTCGTCGTCATTTTAAAAATCATTGAATGTTTGTTGTATTTCCACCCTGGAAAAGCAACAATTCAAATTAAGCGCCTAAAATTGATGGCATAGATACACATGTGTATGAAAACTTAAGACTGCAACTATACTTTGAAAGTTTCAGTCAGGCTTTTTTTGTTTTTTCACTCAAGCACTTTGTCCAGTTTACATCAGCTGTGACAACTCAAAACACACGATCCTCCACCAGGGGGCAGTGTAGCGTACCCAGATGTAAAACCTCTAATGCGCAATCAGCGTTTTACATATAAAGCGATAAAGGAATGGAACGACGACAACAAACTTGAAAAGTCCAACAGATTACTCTTCATTCACAATTGAAGTTAAAAAGTGGCTTTGGAGCAAACAAAGCTGCTCACACGGTCAATAAGGTGGGCACTTTGTTTGACATGTCAACTTTATCTGTATTATGTTTTATACATTTAAAAAATGTAGTTGTAAACTGTAAGGTGTGTTTGTTAAAACCAAGGTTGTTTTTACAAATGATGTGAACAAGAGCACGTATTATCTGTGTTATGATGTAAAGGAGAGGTGTCAATGAAAGGGCATTTTATGACTTTCTTTAAAAAGTCATAAAATGCTATAGTATAATTTAATTGCATGATTTTTGTATCTCTTTAATTTAGTTAGCCAGGGACCGCAGAAGGAAATGAGCTATTTAGCTATAATCTGGTGCCGATCATATCAGTCTTTGAGCTTAATGTTTCTCATTCAAACTTGTCCACTCTAGTCGTTTTTTTAAAAATCATTGAATATGTTTGTTGTATTTCCACCATGGAAAAGCAACAACTCATATTAAGGGCCTAAAATTGATGGCATAGATACACATGTGTGTATGAAAACTTAAGACTGCAACTATACTTTGAAAGTTTCAGTCAGGCTTTTTTTGTTTTTTCACTCAAGCACTTTGTCCAATTTACATAAGCTGTGACAACTCGAAACACACAATGCTCCACCAGGGGGCAGTATAGCGTACCCAGATGTAAAACCTCTAATGCACAATCAGCGTTTTACATATGAAGCGATAAAGGAATGGAACGACGACAACAAACTTGAAAAGTCCAACAGATTACTCTTCATTCACAATTGAAGTTACAAAGCGGCTTTGGAGCAAACAAAGCTGCTCACACGGTCAATAAGGTGGGCACTATGTTTGACATGTCAACTTTATGTGTATTATTTGTTTATGCATGACAACATTTTGTTGTAAAATGTGAGGTGTGTCTGTTAAAATCAAGCTTGTTTTTACAAATGATGTGAACAAGAGCATGTATTGTCTGTGTTATGAAGTAAAGGAGAGGTGTCGTAATGTATAATAAGTTTTTGTCAATGAAAGGGGATTTTATGACTTTTTTTTTAAGTCATAAAATGCTATAGTATAATTTTATTGCATGATTTTTGTATCTCTTTAATTTAGGTAGCCAGGGACCGCCGATGGAAATGAGCTATTTAGCTATAATCTGGTGCAGAACATCTCTCTCTTTGAGCTTAATGTCTGTCATTCAAACTTGTGTACTCTAGTCGTTTTTTAAAAATCATTGGATATGTTTGTTGTATTTCCACCCTGGAAAAGCAACGATTATTATTATAAAGCGATAAAGGAATGGAACGACGACAACAAACTTGAAAAGTCCAACAGATTACTCTTCATTCACAATTGAAGTTAAAAAGTGGCTTTGGAGCAAACAAAGCTGCTCACACGGTCAATAAAGTGGGCACTTTGTTTGACATGTCAACTTTATGTGTATTATGTTTTATACATTTAAAAAATTTAGTTGTAAACTGTAAGGTGTGTCTGTTAAAACCAAGGTTGTTTTTACAAATGATGTGAACAAGAGCACGTATTATCCGTGTTATGATGTAAAGGAGAGGTGTAAATGAAAGGGCATTTTATGACTTTCTTTAAAAAGTCATAAAATGCTATAGCATAATTTAATTGCATGATTTTTGTATCTCTTTAATTTAGTTAGCCAGGGACCGCAGAAGGAAATGAGCTATTTAGCTATAATCTGGTGCAGAACATATCCGTCTTTGAGCTTAATGTCTTCTTCAAACAAAAACTAAACTAACCATAACAACTGCTATCTTTTTAATGGTCTTACACTGATTAAAACCACCTTTATCCAAGCATTTCCGTGACTCAGCAATAAAATGGAGTTATAACGAATGATCCAGCGTGCAAAAAGCTTTGAAAAGAAGAATGTCTAACTAAAGAAATGTCTATTATTAGACATCAATCTTGCATTGTTTCAGTAAAAAAAAAAGACCAATAGATGAAGTCATTTGCTACTTGTATCTCTTTTGCTCCTTTCCTAACAGAAAACATCAATGTCGGCGTGTTTATTTGGCCTACCTTCGCAGCTGCTGTGTCCCTCCTCGTAGCCCGCGCTGCAGCTGCACTTCCCGATGGGCACCAGCCACTCCCCCTCGGCGCTGCAATGCATCCTGGGAGGGCTGTCGGCGTCCACCTCCGAGTTGTTGACGCAGCTGCCGCGCACCTCCACCAGGGTGGAAAAGGCCGCCTCCGCCACCGTGTCGGGAAAGATGGCCAAGTTCTGGACGGTGGCCAGGCAGCGCTTGTAGTACACCCGCACGGCCACCAGGGCCACGCAGGCGCCCACGTCCTGGAAGGCCAGGTGGAAGCCCCGGCGGTTGAGGTGGCCGATCTCTCGCACTTCCGTGTTCAGCTTCATCTTTCTTTCGCCCAAATCCCCCTGCGTGAAGCTCTCGTCGGCGGCGATGGTGTCGATCTTGGTGTAGCGCTCCTCCCGGGTCACGCCGCCCAGGTCCCGGTCCGACTCCACGTAAAGGAGGTTGAAGGTCTCCTTGCAGGTGCCGGCCACGCCGGGAATGCTGTTGCAGTCGCGGAGCGTAAACTGGAGCTCCACGAAGATGCGCTGGCCTCCTCGCCGCGCCACCCAGCCCGTCTGCAGCCAGTTGTTCTGCTGGGTGGGCTCCATCACGTTGCACACCTGGTAGGTCCGGATGGGTTTGTACTTTTCATCCACGCCGCTTATCTCCTCCCACTGCGAGACGCGGGCAGGGCAGGCGCATGTATTGGACAAGACGAGAAAGAAAAGAAAATTAGTGCCCCAAAAATTTATTTTTCACTCGGTTTATGCACTTCATCCTCCACATCATGGGTGTCAAACTCTGGCCCGCCGTGTAATTAGGGTCCGCCAGGCCCATTGCAAAGGACTCCAAAGGAGTCCTTTGCAATGGGCCAAGGACCCTATTGAAACTATAAGGTTTTATTATTATTCTTTATTATTATTCTTTATTATTATTCTTTCTTTTTTTTTGCCCACATCTGAGGTCCTCTCCAAGGTTTCTCATAGTCAGCATTGTCACTGGCGTCCCACTGGATGTGAATTCTCCCTGCCCACTGGGTGTGAGTTTTCCTTGCCCTTTTGTGGGTTCTTCCGAGGATGTTGTTGTAGTCGTAATGATTTGTGCAGTCCTTTGAGACATTTGTGATTTGGGGCTATATAAATAAACATTGATTGATTGATTTCTTTATTCCGCACCTATGCGCTGTAATTTGACCCCCTTAACATGCTTCAAAACTCAACAAATTTGACACACACGTCGGTATGGCAAACCTACCCGACTTATTAAGCAACCAAACCCCTTTAAAATGCTTCAAAGTGCAAGTTAAAGCTCTACTATACAAAGCGAAAGACATTTATCAACAACATCCAGAAACGCCGATCTGTAATTTGACCCCCTTACCATGCTTCAAAACTCTCCAAATTTTACACACACATCAGGACTGGCAAAAACTGCCATCTAATAGAAAACCAAACCCCAAAAATCTAAATTGCGCTTAGCGCCCCCTAGGAAAAAACCCAGACAAAACTGCATGTAACTTCTGTTAGAAATGTCGTAGAGACATGAAATAAAAACCTCTGTGTTGGTCTGACTTAGACCAGGGCTTGAGTAGCGGCGGCAGCAGCCAAAGGCGGACCCGACCAACGCTGCTTGCAGCTTTAAGTATTATTCTTTCTTTATTCCGCACCTATGCGCTGTAATTTGACCCCCTTAACATGCTTCAAAACTCACCAAATTCGACACACACGTCGGTATGGTAAAGCTTCCCAACTTATTAAGCAACCAAACCCCAAAAATGAAAATTGCGCGCTAGCGCCCCCTAGGAAGGAAAAAAAACAGACTGCTTGTAACTTCCGTTAGGAATGTCGTAGAGACGTGAAACAAAAACCTCTATGTAGGTCTAAGTCAGACCTACATTTCCAATTAGAAACTTCTATAGCAAAAATCAACAGAAATTTTGCAGTCATTGGACTGGACTCTCACACTATTATGTTAGATCCACTATGGACTGGACTCTCACACTATTATGTTAGATCCACTATGGACTGGACTCTCACACTATTATGTTAGATCCACTATGGACTGGACTCTCACACTATTGTGTTAGATCCACTACGGACTGGACTCTCACTATTATGTTAGATCCACTATGGACTGGACTCACACTATTACGTTAGATCCACTACGGACTGGACTCTCACAATATTATGTTAGATCCACTATGGACTGGACTCTCACACTATTATGTTGGATCCACTATGGACTGGACTCTGACAATATTATGTTAGATCCACTATGGACTGGACTCTCACAATATTATGTAAGATCCACTATGGACTGGACTCTCACACTTTTTTGCTAGATCCACTATGGACTGGACTCTCACACTATTATGTTAGATCCACTATGGACCGGACTCTCACACTATTATGTTAGATCCACTATGGACTGGACTCTCACACTATTATGTTAGATCCAGTATGGACTGGACTCTCACACTATTATGTTAGATCCACTATGGACTGGACTCTCACACTATTATGTTAGATCCACTATGGACTGGACTCTCACACTATTATGTTAGATCCACTATGGACTGGACTCTCACACTATTATGTTAGATCCACTATGGACTGGACTCTCACTATTATGCTAGATCCACTATGGACTGGACTCTCACTATTATGTTAGATCCACTATGGACTGGACTCTCACTATTATGTTAGATCCATTATGGACTGGACTCACACTATTACGTTAAATCCACTACGGACTGGACTCTCACTATTATGTTAGATCCACTACGGACTGGACTCTCACTATTATGTTAGACCCACTATGGACTGGACTCCCACACTATTATGTTAGATCCACTATGGACTGGACTCTCTCACTATTATGTTAGATCCACTATGGACTGGACTCTCACACTATTATGTTAGATCCACTATGGACTGGACTCTCACACTATTATGTTAGATCCACTATGGACTGGACTCTCACACTATTATGTTAGATCCACTATGGACTGGACTCTCACTATTATGTTAGATCCACTATGGACTGGACTCTCACACTATTATGTTAGATCCACTATGGACTGGACTCTCACACTATTATGTTAGATCCACTATGGACTGGACTCTCACACTATTATGTTAGATCCACTATGGACTGGACTCTCACACTATTATGTTAGATCCACTATGGACTGGACTCTCACACTATTATGTTAGATCCACTATGGACTGGACTCTCACACTATTATGTTAGATCCACTATGGACTGGACTCTCACTATTATGTTAGATCCACTATGGACTGGACTCTCACACTATTATGTTAGATCCACTATGGACTGGACTCTCACACTATTATGTTAGATCCACTATGGACTGGACTCTCACACTATTATGTTAGATCCACTATGGACTGGACTCTCACACTATTATGTTAGATCCACTATGGACTGGACTCTCACACTATTATGTTAGATCCACTATGGACTGGACTCTCACACTATTATGATAGATCCAATCCACGTCCATTGTACCACCAGATATTCAAATCCCAGCCCTGACTGAGTCCTTGAGACTTTCCTGGAGATAGCCAGGACAAGCCGGCACAGCAAAGGCGGCGTGAAAAGCGGCGTGTTAGCACTGGAAACATCACCACTGCTATGGTGACAAATGGTCTTTTTAGACGGCGAGCAATTGACGCATCAATTGATTTCTTTCATTGAGCGGGAGATCTTCCAGGCAGCCCGACAAGTGGACGCAATCACATGAAACTGTTGGGTTGGCACTCGTCTCCCACACATGCCGGCCTGCTAACAAACTCCTTTCTCAATCAAAGTGCAAATGGGCAACACAAACTTCTCTACCCAGATCTTTTTGGTAAGATTACCGTATTTTCCGGACCATAGGGTGCACAGGATTGGAAGGCACACTGCCGATGAATGGTCTATTTTGGATCTTTTTTCATATACAAGGTGCACTGGAAGCACGGTGGAAGAGGGGTTAGTGCATTTGCCTCATAATACGAAGGTCCGGAGTAGTCCTGGGTTCAATCCCGGGCTAAGGATATTTCTCAGTGGAGTTTGCATGTTCTCCCCTAGACTGATGAAAATGACAGACCTCTGTCATCATTTTAAGTGGGAGAACTTGCACAATCGCTGGCTGTCTAAATACTTTTTTGCCCCACTGTGTATATAAATGTTATATATATATATATATATGAGAGAGAAATACTTGAATTTCAGTGTTCATTTATTTACACATATACACACACATAACACTCATCTACTAATTGTTGAGTTAAGGGTTGAATTGTCCATCCTTGTTCTATTCTCTGTTACCATTTTTCTAACCATATGCATGTACAGTAGATGGCAGTATTGTCCTGTTTAACAGTGTCACAACATTGCTATTTACGGTAGACGAAAATGTGATTGCTGTTGTTGTGTGTTGTTACCGCGCTGGGAGGACGTTAATGAAACTGCCTAACAATAAACCCTCATAAGAAGCCAAGAACCTGCTCTCGATCATTCTACAGTTATAACGTCATTGGGCAGGCTCGCTGTTTATATTGTGGGAAAGCGGACGTGAAAACAGGCTGTGGACACGTCACTCAGGTCCGCATGGAGCTGGAGGGGGTGTGGCCTCCAGTTCCGCCTGAATTTCGGGAGATTTTCGGGAGAAAATTTGTCCCGGGAGGTTTTCAGGAGAGGCTCTGAATTTCGGGAGTCTCCCGGAAAATCCGGGAGGGTTGGCAAGTATGGCCTTATAGTCTGGAAAATACGGTAAACGTTCATCCATCCATTCATCAAGCCACCCTCTTCCGCTTGTTTGGGTCCGGGTCACGGGGGCAGCAGTCTCAGTAAACAAGCCCAGACTTCCTGGTCTCCGGCTACTCCCTTCCAGTATCACCGGAGAAACACGAGGCGTTCCCTGGCCAGTTGCAAGATTACAGCTGTATACTTAAGTTACATTTACTGGCTCCTCTCGATGCGAACGCTCTGTGGCTCCACCCTGAGCTCGGGAAGCCGGTTTTTAGAGGGAGTCCAACCCCCCTAGGGAGGAAACTCCTTTTGGCCGCTCCTATTTGTGATTTTGCTATTTCAGTTACTACCTAAAGCTTGTGGCCATAGTTGAAGATAGGACCGATCGACCAGTAAATCGAGTGCTTTGGTTTTCTTGCCTTCACCATATTACTGCAGACTAAATTGCACGTCTATCTCTCGTCTTTTCACACTTGTGAACAAGATCCAGAGATAGTAAAACTCCTCTTCCAAAGGATAACTTCTTAAACAAATAATTATTTAGCCTTAGCACCGAGTCAGCCAAACTAATCCGGCGTTTACACGGGTAAGTGCGTCGTCTTATCTTGAATCGCCAGTTCGTAGCCTTGTAAGGACTCATCGATCGTTTACAAACCGAGTTCCGAGAGGAAGTGACGCCAGAAAGCCTTCGCCACTCACAGGAAGTGACGTCAGAAAGAACGCGACACAGCCAGCTTCATAGTAAAGCCGTTTCGCAACTCGGAGCTAACCACTGGAAATTTGGAACCGAGTCATCCAGACATGCCCGTGTTTCTCCTTCTTCTACATGTACAGAAGCTTGTGGAAATCACAAACTAATACCTTAAGACAGTGGTTCTCAACCTTTTTTCAGTGATGTACCCCTGTGAACATTTTTTTAATTCAAGTACCCCATAATCAGAGCAAAGCCTTTTTGGTTAAAAAAAACAGATAAAGAAGTAAAATATAGCACTATGTCATCAGTTTCTGATTTATTAAATATTATAACAGTGCAAAATATTGCTCATTTGTAGTGGTCTTTCTTGAACTATTTGGAAAAAAAGATATAAAAATAACAAAAAACTTGTTGAAAAATAAACAAGTGATTCAATTATAAAGATTTCTCCACATAGAAGTAATCATCAACTTAAAGTGCCCTCTGGATTCATGAACTAAATTCTAAACATCTCTTCACAAAAAAATAAATCTTTAACATCAATATTTATGGAACATGTCCACAAAAATCTAGCTGTTAACACTGAATATTGCATTGTTGCATTTCTTTTCACAGTTTATGAACTTACATTCATAATTTGTTGAAGTATTATTCAATAAATATATTTATAAAGGATTTTCGAATTGTTGCTATTTTTAGAATATTTAAAAAAAAATCTCACGTACCCCTGGGCATACCTTGAAGTACCCCCAGGGGTACGCGTACCCCCATTTGAGAACCACTGCCTTAAGAGAAGGAAACGCGCGATTGCAGCTATTTGGGATACAACACTTCTCAGACGGGCACAGAGCAATGTGGAGCGACGGTTTTGTTTAAGGCCTGGAAGAACGGCAAATAAAGAAGGGGGAGTACGATCTTGGGGCAGAGCGTGGTGCAGGACTGTACGGAGAGTGTACAGTGGCCATGTCTCTCCTCAGATCTGAGTCCAAATTTAATTCTGTCTCTGTTTGATTCTTTGCCTTTTGTCTTGTTTAATAGGTGTCATCAGTGTTTGAACATGAAGTGAGTAATTTTGTCATCAAAATATTTGTGATTAATCCATCCATCCATCCATTTTCTACCGCTTATTCCCTTTCGGGGTAGCGGGGGGCGCTGGCGCCTATCTCAGCTACAATGGTCCAGCCCAAATTACAACAATAATGAACATAATATAAGTAATGTTCAATGTGTAGTAATAACTGTAGGACAGTGTGAATATTCATGTGAGGATGGATGGGAAGGTTTGATGAGGGCAGCTGTTTTTGTTTCCTCTTTTTTTTTTTTTTACAAAACATAGTTAATAAATATGCCTTTTTCAACACACATAAGTAAAAACCGGCAAAGAAAAAAGAAGATGCCAACTTACCCCATTGGGGGGAAATGAGGTCCAGCCCAGTTCTGCTTGTGTCTCTTTAGAATTCAGCAGCACCACTGCAGGAGAAAAAAAACATTTTTGATTAAATAAATATGTTTATCAATGGCGCATGACAACACACACAAAAGCTTATTTTCTAAACTTTTTAAAAAGCGATAATGGAAGTAGAATATTTGGAGTAATGAAAAAAAAAAGGGCCCTTAACTCTGAAACCAGCCTGTCAAACAATGAGTGGACACGTTGAGTTCATTTATTTTTACACTTTTAAAGCATCTGTTGAGGACTTTTTTTTTGCATCAACATTGATCTGCGCCCGTTTGGAAAAAAGAAGACAGATATAAAAAGAAGTGTTCAAAACAAGTCAGATTTTAAGCAGTATGGCGGTGGATTTACTAGGAACACTTTTCAGCACCATGGACAGCGACACAGGCCAAGTAATGGTCTTCAGGCTCCAGAGTACTGTGAGAGGACTTTGCCACGATACTCCTGTGTTTACCATTTTCTGTCATGGCCTGCGAGCTTGGCACATCAACTGTGTCGGCAATTGACTCGTGAGTAAGTCGTGTTCATACATTAGCCCGACTTTGATTGCATGAGTTGGGAAACGTTGGCAATACCAAAGGTTAAAAGGAACATTACGACTCCCTAAGTGCACACAAATACAGATATCTAAAACTGCGTATTTCCTATTGAGTTTTGGCTTCTCCTTCACACGCACATTTGAGAGTTTGTCCGGAAAAATGGAAATTTGGATATATACATACATATATAAAAAGGGGTGTGGGAAAAAAATCGATTCGAATTTGAATCGCGATTCAGAATCGATTCTCTTTTTTAAAAAATCAATATTTTTTAATCAATCCAACAAAACACTACACAGCAATACCATAACAATGCAATCCAATTCCAAAACGGAACCTGAGCCAGCAACACTCAGAACTGCAATAAACAGAGCAATTGAGAGGAGACACAAACACCACACAGAACAAACCAAAAGTAGTGAAACAAAAATGAATATTATCAACAACAGTATCAATATTAGTTATCATTTCAGCATAGCAGTGATTAAAAATCCCTCATTGACATTATCATTAGACATTTATAAAAATAATAAAAGAACAATAGTGTCACAGTGGCTTACACTTGCATGGCATCTCATAAGCTGGACAACACACTGTGTCCAATGTTTTCACAAAGATAAAAATAAGTCATATTTTTGGTTCGTTTAATAGTTAAAACAAATATACATTATTGCAATCAGTTGATAAAACATTGTCCTTTACAATTATAAAAGCTTTTCACAGAAATCTACTACTCTGCTAGCATGTCAGCAGACTGGGGTAGATCCTGCTGAAATCTATGTATTGAATGAATACAGAATCGTTTTGAAACGGAAAAATATCGTTTTTGAATCGAGAATCGTGTTGAATCGAAAAAAAAAACGATATATTATCAAATCGTGACCCCAAGAATCGATATTGAATCGAAACGTGGGACACCCAAAGATTCGCAGCCCTAATATTAATATATATATATATAAATATATACATACATACACATATATATACACATAC